>NC_080200.1:36954947-37179947 GCF_030028045.1 Hippopotamus amphibius kiboko | reverse complement strand
CCCCTCCCTCGTGAGCCTCCCTCCCACCCTCCCCATCCCACCCTTTTAGGTAGTCACAAAGCACCAGGCTGATCTCCCTGTGCTATGCAGCAGCTTCCCACTAACTATATATTTTACTTTCTGTCTCAATGAATTTGACTATTTGAGGTAACTGATATCAGCAGAATCATATAATATTTGTCATTTCATTTAGCATATTGTCTTCAAGGTTAATCCATGCTGTAGCATATGTCAGAATTTCCTCCCTTTTAAAAGCTGAGTAATATTCTATTGTATGTACATACTATGCTTTGTTCATCCATTCACCCATTGATGGACAGTTGTAGAACCCACAGTTTAAAGGAAGAGTAAAAGTTTGCAGCCATCTCTATGACCACTACAGTAACTATAGGATAATTATAAAATCAATAAATTTAGCTTTGATACAGTACAGTCAGCCCCCGGGTTCCTGAGTTAGGCTGGCCAGGTTTGAAGTCTGTTGCTGCTTTTTACGAGGTATAGATAGACTTTTGTCAAATAACTCTGGCCTCTGATCTTCAGTCTCCTCATCTCTGAATGAGGCCAATGATACCTATGTCTTAGGGTGGCTGTGAGGCCTAATCAAATACTTGCACGATAATTCCGGCACCCAGTAGTGGCTCAGTAAGCTTTAGGTCTCCTTTTCACCTCAGAGAATTAAACACGTCACTGAGTACTCAACAGGTAATTACTGGTTGGTTGGGAAGCTTTAGAGGCAACTTTGGTTTTCTAAGAAATAGTGAAGGAATTCATTATACACTCAAATTGTTGCCTTAGGAGTTTCCATTCCTGAAAGTTCATCTTCCTTTTGTTAAATGAAAGTTAAATATCACCAACCAAGGGAGGGAATTCTCTATTTTTAAAAAACAAGTTATAGTCATTGAAAAGAAAGACATATCTATCTACCAACATCATGAAGGTACCAACCTAATTTCTGAATCAGGATACGTTTGGCTACAAGTAGCAGAACACCCAACTCAAAAAATAGCTTAAGCTACAGAGAAGCTACATTTTAAAACAGGAAGACCAGAGTTGGGTAATTCAGTGGCTCCATGATGTCACAAGGGTCCACAAAGGGTTCTTTCTGTGCCTCCACTGGAGCCTCCTCCATATGTTGGCCTAGACCACAAATGGAAACCTCCTCATGGTGGCGAGGTGGCTGTAGCCATTGCAAGCATCACATGCAGACCCGGCAACATTCAGAAAAGACCATCTCTTCCTGTGAACTCTCGGAGCGTGAGAAACTCCTTCTAAGACGCTCTCCAGAAGGTGCTCTCTACCCCTCATTTGTCAGATTTGCATAGCCTGCCCATTTCCAAACCTCCTGGGGAAGGAAATGGAACCCAGTGAACTGACTTAAACCAGCTGTGATTTACTTCTTGGGTCTTGTGTTGGGGCTGGTACCAGCCTCTTCTGAAATACTGGCCATTGGCCGCAAGCTGAATAAATTTGGGGAGGGAGAGAGGCAATAAATGCTACCTGCTACAGTATACTAGTTAGATTTTATTATATCCAAGCATTAGAAATTAGAATGAAAAATCCATTTTTATATATTGCCATCATTAGCAAATGCCTGAAATTCTTTAGAATGAAGTTTTGATAAGCAATTGGCATGAAACATAATAGGGATGATTTGGTAATCAACAAATATGAAGTAGATTTAATTAACTTTGAAATGCTTTTTCAAATAATAAATGTTTCTAAGATTCTAAAAAAATTCCCAAATATAATGAGTTTGTTCAAAGTGCTCACTATTTTTTGCATTTATGTTTCTTTATAGTTCTAGCAGGTAAACTCACTATGTAAGGATTTATTTTCTTTCAACTTTAATTTTCCAGTAATCAATTTCTCTGTAAAATGATGGATGCAATTAAGAATGTATTTAAGTGTGGGAAGACATTCTGGAAACTTTTTGAAACATTGAAAATGTTGAAGTATGTGGGCGGAGCGATGGGATTCAGAATGTCCTGCTTGAGCAGTGGAGGAGCTGAGGGTGCAGGGCGTGGAGACTAATATCACCCTATTTGGTCCTGAGGGATGGCTGGTTAGCCAAAGACGGGTAAGATTCCTCAGAGGAGGAACAACCTAAGACAGGCACAGCCGCAGAGGGGCCAACAGGGGTGGTGCATAGAGCCTTCCTTATATCACCGTGTTTGGCCCTGGAGGATGACTGGTTAGCCAGAGACCGGTAAGATTCCTCAAGGGAGGAACAACCTAAGACAGGCACAGTCGCAGAGGGGCCAACACGGGTGGGGCACAGACCCTTAATCCTTTTGAGAGAGGTCTCCTGCCCCCAGGGCTGCTTTGCTCTCCACGCCCAGCTCAAATCAGGACCCAGGAGGCAAACAAAGATCATTGCCCCCAGTCATGTGAGGCCTTTGATTGTTTATGGGATTAACCTGGGAGTGTTAGACCCTTAGGCTATGCCGAGAACTCAATAAAAGCAACGTGGGATCAATCAGCGAGGCTCTTGATCCTAGAGGTCTTGAGTCCCCCGGTTCCATCTTTCTCTTCAGTCTGTGTCTGTGTCTTCTTCAAGCTTGCGGCACCCGTCACTCACCTCGAGTCGCCGAGTTGATCCCGGCATTTAAGAACCAAGTATAATCACTCCCCTTCCCTAATTTTAATTTGTTCTGTATTTTTGTCCCAAGCATACTAGTGATTATAGGCCATGTTCAAAACAATAGCAATTACTATTGACTCAGTAATGCCCATAGGAAACCAAGGGTCCTGGCATGCAGTTTGGGCAAGTGAAAGAGATCAGCTTCCAATGTCATCACGTCATCTGTTACACTTAATATTAGACAAATAGGTTAGGTAAAGATGTAGCAAATGTACCGCCCCCAAATCTCAGAAAGGGTTATATTTTGCTCATGCCACATACTCACAGAAGTATTTTTTTTTAAATTAATTAATTTATTTTTTATTTTTTAAGAACTTTTATTGAGATACAGTTGACATACAATAAACTGCATATATTTAAAGTGTAAAATTTGATTTTTTTTTCTTTTTAGTAATATATATGGCAATCCCAATCTCCCAAGTCATTCCTCAGAAGTTTGATGGAGTGTAGAGGGCTCTGTTCATATTAGTGACGCAGGGACTCAGGCTGAGGGAGGAGCCACCGTTTCAAACGTGCTGCAGAGAAAGGGGGCGCTCAGGGGACTCTTCATGCCAGCAATTCCATGTTCTGTCCAGGAGCTACACATGTACTTCTGGTCACATTCTATTGGTCAGAACCAATTACATGACTCCCCAACGCATGGGGGCCAAGAAGTATGTTCCTGCTAAGTCCCAAATGCAAAAGTGTACCGGTGTGTATCACTGCATTTGTATAGAAGGGGAAACATGTTCTAAAGGGACAATTAGTCCTCAGTTGTTAAAACCAAAATGGAAATACTTCATTTAGGGTGGTGCTCTGTACCCTGGAGTGACTACCAATACAGCTTCATGAAGGACAACAAAATCTCATCTCATGACTTTGAACTGCGGTATGTCTTTCCCCTCATGCTAAGGATCATGTTTTAGGTAAAATGTAGACTTTTTCAAATCTACTGTGTTTCTGCATACTGAGAGGGTGGTATCAAGCAGGTAATCCTTGGAGTGTATTTCCAGCCGCTCAGTCTAATTTCTTTCTTTTTTTAAAAATTTATTATTATTACTTTTAAATTTTTGGCTGTGTTGGGTCTCTGTTGCTGCAAGCAAGATTTCTCTAGTTGTGGCGAGTGGGGGCTACTCTTTGTTGTGATGCGCAGGCTTCTCAGTGTGGTGGCTTCTCTTTTTTGTGAAGCATGGGCTCTAGGCACACGGGCTTCTGTAGTTGCAGCATGCAGGTTTCAGTAGCTGTGGTGCATGGGCTTAGTTGCTCCGCGGCATGTGGGATCTTCCCAGACCAGGGATTGAACCCGTTTCTCCTGCATTGGCAGGTGGATTCTTAACCACTGCACCACGAGGGAAGTCTTGTCCAGTCTAATTTCCTCTCCACTTTCTAATCATGGGTCTTCTGTCCACATTGCTTGATATCATAGATTGTTAGGTTTTTGATTGTAAACATTGGGCCATCTCCATTTATTTGGTATAAAGGGTGATTCATTCTAAAGAAAACTTAAAACTTTTATTGCTGATTTTGATCACTGTGGTCATGCCTGCACAAGCACAGTGAACAAACACATGTCATCAGCTTAGTTAGTCTGAAAACGTAGTCTGAATACGTCAGCCACTTCTCGCCCCTGAATAATCTAAGTAAGCCCCATGGACTCTTTAATAAATCATGCTTCAATGGCAAGAATGGCAATAGGGGCAGTGTCTCATGTGACAGGAAATAAAGGGAGAAGTCCAGGCACTCTTCTACATCACAGTTGAATAATAATAATAATAATAAATAATAATAATGGTATTTGAATAGTTGAATGCACATTTCATTCTAGGCTCTTTAGTTGTTGTTGTTGTTGTTGTGTGTGTGTGTGTGTGTGTGTATACACACAAAATACACTCCAGCCAATCCGCAGCATGAATAGAGTGAGTTGGCTGGTATTGTCCTGTTTTCACATGAGGAGACATGTCTCAGATATTTGTCCAAGTTCAAATAGCTACTCAGTGTCTCCAACTGTAATAAAACTTTGAGAATTTAGGTTTGATTTTATTTTATTAACTGTCCAATTTTTTTGTAAATTCCCTAAAGACGTTATTTGTACCTGTAATTTGTAAATAGCTTTCTATTTTGTATAATACTGCTTTAATTATATCTTTAAAATCACCCCAGTGTACTGTACGTACGTCCAAAATCTCTGCACAGTTTATAGGTCTAACCCTGCTTAGCAGGTATTCAGACAATGCTTTGAATGAATGAGTTGCATCATGTGAGGTTCACATGCCTGGCTGAAAGCTACTCCTTGCCTCAAATTCAGACCAGTGGAGCTGGCTTGAACTCCAAGGTTAATCTGCTAACAGGTTTCTAAACAAGCAGAATTAGCTATCTTTCTTTTCTACCTAAGTAGAAGAGAAGATTTAAGAATGATTTTCATGACTGATTATGTTAAAAAATGCATGCTGAAAAGTATATTTAACAACAAACAACAACCAATAAAACCAAATGTGTGAGTACAAGAACAGACCAAAATGAAAATAATTTATTTAAGTATAAGTTATTTGTATTGTATTTTCTAAAGTTTTTGCAATAAGCTTGTGTTACCCTCATGATTGGAATAAAAACAAAAAAGATTTTTCAAAAAAGGCATGCTGATTATAGAAAATCTAGCAAATGCAGAAAAATATAAATAAGAAAACAAATATAATTCCAAATTCCAGAGATTTGTTCTCCCAGTCATTGTTTTTAAAGGCATGTGTATACTCACAATTTATACAACTGTAAGCATACATAGTATTGCAGCCTGGTTTTTCCACTTTATTATGTCCTTTAAAATCTTTTTTAAAAGATGCTTGTCAGTGGTCTCATACTGTTCCATCACATAAAGCAGACATAATTTATTATTGGACATTAGGCTCTGTCATTTTTTGCTATTATAAATAATGTTGCAATGAACATCTTTCTATATAAATCTTTGTGAGCATGATTTTCAATGCACTGTCTGTCCCTTGGAGTCCCTTGATTGGTGACATGCACCTCTACTAACTGATATTTGACAGATGGGGCTGAAGCTGTGTACCTAGAACTTGTCAGGAAGACAAATAGTGTTGCAGTGGCCTGTCTCA
The DNA here is from genome assembly GCF_030028045.1 of Hippopotamus amphibius kiboko. NCBI lineage: Eukaryota > Metazoa > Chordata > Mammalia > Artiodactyla > Hippopotamidae > Hippopotamus > Hippopotamus amphibius. The sequence goes on along the minus strand of NC_080200.1, from coordinate 37,174,217 downwards.
TGCTCATAAAATAAAATGGATACAGCTATAATTTTGCAGGCCATTTGGTTAAAAGCTGGATGCCTCATTGATTTCACACACGATATATCCCAAAAGAATGAAGGTGACCTTGGAGACAACCAGCCCTTCAGAATCCAATTAATCAAGCCTTAGGATACTCGGTACCCAACATCAACCAGAGACATCACGATCTGTCAGATTCTTGTTATTCAGAATTAGGATTTAAAAGGGATGTGGGTTTGGTGTAGCTTGTGGGTGCTCTTCTGGAAACAACAGAAGAGCTCAATCTTTAACTCTAAGGAATGCTGGTTGTGGGAACTGGGGGCTTTTGTAGAAAGAGTAACAATTTAGTCTAAAATTTAGTGAGCTTTACTGAAGACTGCCAAAAGGAGGAAATCTTGGTTAAGCTTGAATGTCACCTTACCAGAAGACTAGAAAAAAAGCATAGCCTTAGAACTCTGCTTCTAGGACATCTGAGATCTATAGCATGTCTATTTATAAAGTTCTTTAAACTGGGGTATCATTTATTTTGTCAATATCTTGCAGAATCAACAAAAATTAAAATCCATATTAAAAAGAAAGGACCTAGGTTGATTTCCAGTTACTTAAGCTACAAGCACCAATGCATAGCTTTCATCTCTAACAACCTAAGAGGATAAAGCTTTTACCTTTGATCTAGAATTTTTTAACCTTCTAGGACAGCGCTGGAGATTCTAGGTCCAAATTCCAGGTATTTAATATGTTTCAGTTTTGCTCTCTGCTTCATGATGATAATTTTATCACTAGCTCTTAACACTTATTGTACTAAATTGCTATATTAATATTAATATCAGAGTGTGAAAAATTCAACTGGTAAATGGTATGCAAATTAGCCTAATGCAAACTTTAATGGATTCCTGCACTCAAAAAATCCTTTGAAACAAAGGTAACTAAAGTGGTAAAAAGACCAACTAATCACCATTAAAAGGGAAGATTGCTACAAGTAAAAGAATAAAATACTTTAAAGCAAATAAGCAAGCTTGACTGATTTTAATCAAACAATATGAATGTAATAGCTGCTATAAACCTTTTATTATATTATGGGGTGTAAACAGGAAACTTTTTCTCCCCCAGCCACAGTGCTGTGGGTTGAATTGTGTCTGCAGTAAAAGATAAGTTGAAGTCCCATCCCCTGGTACCTGAGAACATAACCCTGTTTAGAAACAGAGTCTTTGCAGATGTAATCCAGTTAAGATGAGGTCATTAGTGTGGGCCTAATCCAATAAGGTTGCTGTCATCATAAGATAATGCAAGTTTGGGCAGACAGACATGCACAGAAGGAAGGCAATGAAGACGGCCAAGAGATATGGAGGCAAAGAATGGAGAGATGCCTCTACAAATCAAGGAATGGCAAGCATTTCTGGCAAACACCAAAAGCCAGAAGACACAGGGAAGAATTCTCTCCCACAGGCTTCAGAGGGAACATGGCCTGGTGGACAGACTGATTTCAGATTTCTGGCCTCCAGAACGGTGAGACAATATATTTGTTATTTTAAGCCACCCAGTTTGTGGTACTTTGTTATGGTAGCCCCAGCAAACTAATAATAGTCATGGTTTTCTCTAGGTTCCACCAAATCCCGTTCTTCTCTTGCCTAAATTAAGTCTGGGATGGATCACATAGATTTCTGGTCAGTCACTATTTTTAAAAGTCAGTCCAGTTTAAGTCTCTAATCTCATATACGATTCATATCTCATCTTCCCTACCTCCAGGGTCAGCCAGGCTTGTGAGTCAGAGGACTTGGGGTACGGAAGGGATGAAGACTGTTTTTGCAAATTTCCCACCCCTCACAGAAGTAATGGGGAGAGGTACGGCTCATTCCAGGACACCCTTGTCCCCTGCATCTGCTGGGTCTGGTGTTGGAAGGAAGTGGACTCAGAGAGATGGCAGGAGTCAGTAATGGAGTGTCCGCTTTGAGCATGTTTTTACTAAATCTGGTTCTATGTTATTGGTGGCCCCTGTGTTTCCATAGGGTGGTGTTTTGCTTTACTCCTGCCAACGCTGTCCCCCAGAACTTCCTGCGAGAGAGGCAGCTACGTCTCCATTTGGTGCTTTCCACAGGTTCACGGCTAAGACGTAGGGTGGCCTCAGGGCACCTGCCTTTCCTCTTCTCTCTGCTCCTTCCTATGGAGCCATGGGAAGCACCAAAGTTCTCCATTCCTTCCCTACGCCTTGGGACTGACATGGAGAAAGGGATGCACACATCTTTTTCCCAGCCATGCCACAGCGCGCCCTTGTCACTATGGAAATAGTATGGGTCACTCTGTCAGCATCTTGCCTTCAGCACACGCTAGGCAGGAAGTGGTCTTGTGCTTGTGTAAGAGACAATTCCCCAGGTGTAGATCTTTGCCTCCCAGTGGCAGCTCCAGATTCCACAGCCTTCAGCCATCGAGGGCAGCATCCTGGATGTAGGTGCCCCGACAAATGATTCTCTCAAGGCTTTGGTTGTCTGGCTTCAGTGGATACTTACAGCATCCTCCTCCTCCTCACCAAGGAGAAGGAAAGGACTTTGGGGAGGCAACAGGACTCACTATGAGCACTGCCTCCCTGTGCCTGCAGATCCCCACGGCTCCCCTTCTACCCCTGGTCCTGCTCTACAGCCTGGAAAGGTGTGGGGCTGGTGTGAGAGTAGGTAGAGCAGAGCCAAGTCAGTCCTGAGCAAAGTTTCTTGACTCAATTGTTGGTGGCTCTCCTTTGAATGTGGGAATATTTAATGCCTAACCTTTGCCCTCACTTTGGCATCCTGGGAGTGCCGAGGGCACGAGGCTTACAAGAGTGGCCTGCACCACTTTTGTAGTGAGAAGGAAGTGGGGTGGTATGACTGGGGAAAAGATGGGTCACTGACTCCTGGGTAAAGACCAATTCCCACTCAAGTGCCGTTACACCAGGAAAATGTGTTTTCTGTTTCTAGTTTTTCCCTTCCTCATACTATTTGATATTGCAAGATGTTCTAGGTTTTTGCCAAGATCTTATGAGGAATGAGATGGAGGAGGAGAGAGATCTGATGTATAAAGCTAACGAGGGTGCTGCCGGGCGGCTCTGACTCATAGCCCACTCCCATTAGGTGGGCATCCCAGTGGGTGGCCGAGGAAGGGAATTTGCTTATACTCACCTGCTCGGAGATTAGCTGGCTAAAGTTTTAAGGTCAATTACTTTAGTAGTTGGATTAGCTGTTTGATGACTCCATGTCCAGGCCAAGCGTTCTCAAAATGTGACACCCTCAATTATCATGAGCAGTCCCACATGGAAAGTTGTTAGAAATGCAGATTCTCAGGCCCCACCCCAGACCTACTGAACCAGAAACGGGGGGTGAGTCACAGGCATCTGTATTTACAAGTCCTCCAAGTGATTCCAGTGTTCACTCATGTTTGAGAACTGCTGTTCTAAAGATATTTCTCTTCCCCAATTCAAAATGACCCCCCAGCCTCTCTAAGAAATGGGTGCCTGCTTGGTATGGCCTAATACGAAAGATATGCCTACCTTAAAGATTATTCCTTTGAAATTCTCTGATGATTTTTCCATTCCTCACACACTTCAGCTTAAAAGCTTTCTGATGCATGTTAGCTGAGGCAAAGAGAGCTTCCTAAGAAGGAGAAAACTCCAGAAGTTTATTAACTACTTTAAGCAAGGCAGTTTCCACTTGAGTCCAATCGTCCTTACCGTGATGCTTTATTAATGACAGAATACTTCCTTGCATAAGATGAAGTTTAAGGATGGAACGCACCTTTCCCTGCATTATCTTCTCCATAGGAATCATCAGCGTCAAACACACTATATATTTTATGTGCTTACGTTATGTTCTATATGTCTTCCTCCACATGAATGTGAGCTTTATGAAGGCAAGGGCTTTTGTCTGTTTTATTCACTGCTGATTCCCCAGCACCTTAAACAGTACTGGGTACATTGTAGACATTCACAATTATTTGTTGATTGAATGGATGAAGCTTGGGTTTCAAGACTGTGTCATACAAGCTGTTGTAGATTTTATGTTTATTGGTTCATTGAAGGAGATTATGGTTTTTGTTCTGATTTCTGCTTGTCAGGATGCTTAATACCACAGGCTTCGTAAGGTCATCAGAAGTCCCATCATTTTAGTGCAACATGAACAGAAGAATTTACTAGATTGATGTGGAAATTATTACCTAGGGGTATGCTACAGAGGATCACGGATGGGAACTGGACAGGGGAGAAGACCTGAGAGGCAGGGAGAATAATTATGTGAAACTAATACAAAAGGATTTATGTTGGTGACTCCTGGATGTGCCATTCTGTTCTTGGTTCAAGTGTGTGTTTGTAGGGGTTATTTGGGGGCGGTAGATCTGCTTATCAGTAGTTGTGTTATGTCTGACACCTCCCAGGATGCAGTATTTCCATTTTCCTGTTGGCACATCTTATAGATCCTACTTCACAGATGTTCATTGTTCTCTCGCTCGTTGATGATCCCATTTTGACACAGAACAGCTGGTTTCCGCCCTTGAAGCACTGGGAGGGCAATAGGCAGATACACTTGGAAGTGGCAGCTGCAATGAGAGAGACAGTGTGACTCACCACAGTGCTGTAGGGTTTGATTTTACCTAACTTGTCTCCAGAGTGGCAAGCACTTTGGTGGCAAAGAGCGAGAATGGTGGAACAGAGGCAATGACTCAAGAGACACAACTGCGGTTGAATGGAGTGAAATGGATATAAGAGAGGAGAGGGCACTGGTAAGTCAGTAAGATGCAGGAGCTGGGCACCTCCCTCCCACCCACTGCCCACATCCGGTCAGCCACTACCTCCCGTCAATCCATTTCCACAGTGTCTTTAGCCTGGGAACACTTACATAAGCTATCATTTATTAAGCATGCACCATGCAGTCACACACTCTGCCAAGTGCTTTGTGTGCTTTATTTCATTTAATCCTCTCAACAGACATATGAACTATATGGTATCGTACTAATTCTACAGATGAAGAAACTCAGCTCAGAGAGGTTATGAGATTTGCCCATGGTCTCACAGTTAGTAAGTGGTAGAGGCGTATTTTAAATCGTGAATGACTCGCAAGTCTGAACTCTTTCAACATAATTCTGCAGCACATTTTTTATTTCTTTCTAGAATATTCCTGGGTTATGACTGGGAATCTGGAGTTTTAATAAGCAATTAAGTTGGGTGATACTTTTCTATGGCCTGATTTCAAAACCACTTCATCACTTCATGATTCATATAAATCCTGTGTTCATGGAAGAGTTTTAAAATGATCATTTAAGGGTAAAGATACCACAGGCAAGCATATTATATCAATTTTGAGTAAATGAATATAGGCTCATTTATATATATCCATGTTTTAATCACATTAAAGGTCCTCCACAGTTTGGTCTCAACATCCCTTCACAACATTATCTCCTCTGCTTTCTCCATCCCAGGTAGAGTGACTCCCTCTCTGATGCCTAATCAAGACCCCAAGGGTGTTCCAGTTTTTGTCCTTTGTCCACACTGTCCCCTTCTTTTGCCAGACTGATGTGCTCTTTCCAATCCCACACCCCCCACCATGTCCAATGTCTACAAGCCTTACCTCTTCCACGAAGCATTTTACAGCCGCATACCCCCCACCAATGTTTCCTTTAAATAAACTTTAATGGCGTAAACTTGTCAGTACTACATCTGTCATTTTAATACTTTCTTGTTAGCTAGCTTTTCATATGCCTTTCTCAGTTATAAGTGCTTTGTTGGAGAGCAGTAACTACGGCTTGTGCATCTGTTTGTCTCATTCAACTCTTAACAAGGCGCTCAATTAATTCTGCTTCATCACTTGATTTCAATTCTGACTTTGGGGTGCAGGTAAAAGTATTCAAAAAGAAATGTATTTGATGCATCTGTGATGATTTATGTTGCTAAAATATCTGAGTCGGCCTGAGAATCAGGCTGTAGTCTCTTTTGGGCAGGTTATCGGTTCTTTCCCATGTGTCTCAACCGATGGGAGAAAATCGGGAAAGGAAATGGGGAGATACTCATTAAGCCTATAAGCTTCCTGTCCTCAGTAGGAAACACTTCATGAAAAGGCATGAATTTCGCTTTTACACCCTTTGTAAACCAGTTAGAGAAGATTCTAGTTGGGGAGAGTCTTGTTTGTTGTTGGAAACTATAGGGTTTGGTGAAGGACGGGAGGGTATTCTACCTCTAGAGGGGATGTCAGTTCCTCAGGCTTGTGGGAAGGCCATGGTCATCACTCCTGTAGTGTGGTTACAGCTTAAATGCTCTTAGCAAGATGATTTTCAGATTGTCAGCATGGAAAGGCCCTTCCTGCCACCTCCACTAATTCATCTGCCAACTCTCAGTTCTCATGCTTCCATCCTTATGAAACCCCTCCAGACCAGAAAGTATTTCTTTCTGTTATAGTTCTGATCACATACTGTCTTACATTAAAGTTATTCATGTAATAATTGTGAAAAATTGTGAAAATGTACTCCAACAACTGTGAAAAATTGAGGGTATAAAGCTCCTTTATCATCACAGCCCTCACCTTACTTTTAAGAGTGACTTCAGCCTATTGGATACTAAATGGATGCTTTTAATTTAATTTAATAATTTAATTTAATTTAATTTTTTATTTATTGGCTGCATTGGGTCTTTGTTGCTGTGCGCACGGGCTTTCTCTAGTTGCAGAGGGCGGGGGCTGCTCTTTGTTGCGGCGCGTGGGTTTCTCATTGTTGTGGCTTCTCTTGTTGTGGAGCCTGGGCTTTAGGTGCATGGGCTTCAGTAGTTGCGGCACATGGGCTCAGTAGTTGTGGTTCATGGGCTCAGTAGTTGCAGCACATGGGCTCAGTAGTTGTGGCTCATGGGCTCTAGAGTGCAGGCTCAGTAGTTGTGGCGCACGGCCTTAGTGGCTCCACAATACATGGGATCTTCCTGGACCAGGGCTTGCACCCATGTCCCCTGCATTGGCAGGTGGATTCATAACCACTGCGTCACCAGGGAAGCTCCTACATGGATATTTATTGAATGCATTTTCCCCTCCTGTTGGTTGATGGTGGATATTTTTGAAATTTAGACAAAACATTTAACAGCTATAAAAATAGGCTCCTTGGGAAGGCTTCCATGTTCTCACTTTTGTAAAGTGAACTTCATGTTACTTTGAAGTTCCATTTTAAACTTTTTCACATTTCATTTTAGATAGAGAAGGAAAAAGAGTAACAAAGTATACAATGTAATCAAGCACACAATTTAATCAAGGTGACATTCAATTCAGTTCAAAATTAGTAACATCCCAACTTGCCATGAGTGGGTTGGGTATAAGTACACTTTTTGTTTTCTCTCTATAAATGCTGTGGTTTGTACGTTGAGGCAGTTCTGCAGTGCTACAAGAACACTCTGTGACATTGACTTTTGCTCACTAACTAAAGAAGTCTGGCACAGGCAGACTGTACCTTTAGGGGGAAAAAGGCTTTCAGTTTTCTGATTGTGTGTAGGATCAAAGGATATTTTAAATGACTTAAATCGTTTATTAAGAAATATTCATGCTTTAGTTTGACTACCCCAAGACATTCTGCTAACTTGACCAATATTGGTAAGTACTCAAACTTTTCATGTTCTTTTTTAAAGACAAACTTAGACTCCTGGGGCCTGTGGGATTTAGATGTATGTACAGCAAAGGGCTGATAGTAAAGATAGATTTTGACTAAATCATAAGCCACATATTTTTACTCAGACAGGTTTGGAAAGAATAATTTGTAGGAAAAGAAAAAGAAAAAAAAAGAAACTCTTTGCAATAGAAGAGTTCCATGATGCTAAAACTAAACACATCCCCAAATACCTGTGCTACCCATTGTGGTACAGACAGGAACCATTTATCCTCCCTGCTGTCCAAATCCCTTTTACTTTCTGTATGTTTTTTTGACAATAATGTTTGTACATTATAATTTTTAGAAAAAAAGTTCTATTTTAAATACAGAATTTAAATAAATACAGAGTTGCATAGTACTTTCAGCTCTTGTCTACTGCAAATTATTGTCTCTGAGAGAAATGTCAGTTGGGTAATGGTGTTGGTCAGGCAGCAAAAAAAAATGAATAATAATGTTTACCTACATGGTGATTTAACGATGATTAGAGCCGGGCAATGTACGTATCCAGCCCTGGTTTGCTGGCTCTTATGTGAAATTGCCTTGTCTCCATATGGCACGAAGGTCAGAAGCCCCGACATTGACTTGCTGAGTTGCCACCATCAGATGGCCTGCTGACTGTGCCACCCACGGCGACCCTCTGTCATGGACTCAGTCCTGCCACCTGTCAAGGGAGCTGGGTCTTGATAATCAGCTTTAAGTGGATCAGGAAGAACTTGGATATGGGTTATGAGGTCTCTCCCCTTTTCCAGGACTGAGTCGAAGAATATCGGGTTGAAAAGTGAAAGAGAAGCTGAGGGTAATAATGCTTTTGTCTTTGTTTTTGCAAAAGTAAAGTGGTTTCAGCAAAAGTTAGATGTTAGCAATTCAATAAGTTTCCACTGCTTACTTTATGCCTCGATTTCTGATGATTCTTTGAAGATGTCATGAGGGAAATCTAGCTGCCTATTTGAGTTCTGTTAAATCCTAATCTTCAATCCATATTTATGTATTATATGCAGCTTAGTTGAACCATTTCAGGTTCCAATTTCATCTTAGAGCAAATGTACTGCTGTGAAGTTTCTGGTTTTAAGCAATTCACAAATGAAATGCCAATAGGCAATACATTTACAGAAAATGGAAATGTAATGCTACTTCTTAAGTATCAAACAGGCAGAGCTATAAAGGGGCAACAGCTCCAAGGTTTGGTGAGGGTGCGGAAGGCAGTCTTTATCACACATCGTAAATATGAATATAATATGATAAAGTGTTTCTGGAAAGCAAGTTGATACATTGTACCAACAGAGACTTTATATTTTAAAATAATATTTATCTAGAAATTCCATTTTCTAAGCTATTGCCTAAGGAAATAATCTTAGAGTATAGATTTATCTGTGATAGATTTGTCTATTACAGCACTGTTTATAATAGCAAAATCTTGGGAAAAATCTAAACACCTAACAGAAGAGTGATTAAATAAATCACAGATTGTCCATATAGGCTTTCGTAGACATTGAAAATTATGTGGCGGAATAATGAATGATGACATGGAAATAGTTTCATTATATATTAAGTGGAAAGAACCAATATATAAAATAATATATAGTGTATGATCCTATTTTTTTTTAAACTCATAATATAATAAATACCACCTCTGAGGTGTGTGAGGCCCCAGGGACATTTTTTTAATGGGTTGTCTCTTTATATAAATGATTAAAGTCACTCCAAATTAGTGTCAGCACCATACTAGTAGTCTAAGCTCAAGCAATTTGAAGAAAGACTACCTGGCTGGCCAGTGGCTCACCAGGCTGCTCTCTGAGAACAAGGGTCCAGCTCTGAGCTAGGGATGACTCTATAGGTGGAGTCCCAGAGCTCCTTGGAGCATCTGGTTGACCCCATGCCTGGTGGGGGAGGGAAGCAGTAGAGGGTAGGAGACTGTCCCACAAGGAAGAAATAGGGCCTGGGCCCATGAGGGACACTGTGAGGGCTCCAGGCATCCTGCCTGTGTAACACTGTCAGCCTGGGCTCGCCCCAGACACTGCAAGAGGACTGCAAAAAATTTGAGGCAGCTGCTTCTGGTAATTGGGATCCATGAGGAACCCAGTCCAGGCTCAGGGCACTCTACCTATGCTGCCCCAGCTGGTTCCAACTGCAAGAAGAAACAGACAATTTTGATAAAGGCCCTACAAAGTGGAGAAGATGGATGCCTAAAGCATGAGATCAAGATGGGTGTTGATTGAACTTGGTGTACCCCCCCCCCCAAAAAAAAAAAAAAAAGATGGGTGTTCTTCTTACTGGGGTCTAAGGGTGGGACTGTTTCTGTATGTGCAGAAAAAAGATTGGAAAGGTTTATACCAAAATTATTAAAATAGTTATTTCTAATTGTGGGTGGGTTGGATTCTATTTTCCCCTTCTATTTCAATCATTTCATAAATTTTTTTGCAATGAAAATAAGTGGTTTTTTATTAGGGAAAGGTTAATTTTAAGGAACAATGCATAAATGCAAGTAAGATGTACTAGCTGAGATGAAGGTTAAGTGAGAGCTTGTTAAGTGAGAGCATGGGTCACCGCAGAGCTTACCTGAGCATTTTTCCCAGTCGTAGCAGGTGTCGTAGCCGCAGGATTCCTTCTTTGTGCTACTGGATGAAAGTTTCGTCCTTTCAAGACCCCATTCTAGCTGTGGACCATCTTGGCATGAACCAATATGTAGAAAACGGAGTTGCCGATCATTTAAACATTTCTCGGCCAAAAACTTACAAGCGGATGAAGTAAAGTGATGACTGGAGCTTGTATCAAGTGCACAGATATCTTCTGAATGATGGCTGTCCAAGAGAGGGACGCAAGCATTTATATATGAAGACTGGAAAAGAAGAGATGGCGTGTAGCCAACTCATATGTTAGCGTACCACCTAGCTATTCTATCCCCCAGTTTTTCTTCTTTCAGTCTCTCATTTCATCTGGCATGCTCTGGGATTCATCTTTCTAAAATTTCATTTTAAGCATGGTGCTGCTCCCAAGTGCCTTCAAATTAAAATCTGAATTATTAAATTCTGATAATCAGAATCTTCCATATTTTGAATCCAATCAGCTTTCCTTTCCAGAATCATTTTTTCCATCCTCCTCAATCCCTCTTTACCATCTGATGACTGTATAAACTAATAAGATTATTCTTCCTTTGCTATGATCCCAAGCCCTGCTCAATCAGTGTTGCATTTTCTCTCCTCTCTGTCTGTCTACATCCAGATCAATTTCTGGCTACGTCGTGAAGCTAATCCTGACCAGCCTAGCCTATGGTAGTCTGTACCTCCTCTGAACTCTTTTTTAACACTTATTAATTGCAATACAAGCGTCTTACATATAATTATGTAGCTTTGTAAGTATGTTTGTATTGTGGTTAAGAGCATGAGCTTGTAAGTCAATGAATCCCTGGTTAACTTGCTAAATCTAAGTAAGTGGATGGGTTCTGCTAACAAAACGTTAGCCATAGTCCTTCTCTTGCTGAGAGGACAAGAACTCCTTGATTGCTCCAAATTAGAGTTTCTTCTCTAATGTCTACTTTAGAGTTGGCAATCAGTGCACAGTGTGTAAAACTGTTTCCAGGAACTGCCCATAGCTGAGGACCAAAGGCCACTTTCTAAGTTCAGAGAACTTAAGCTGTGGGGCCACCCTCACAAACATCTTCAAAGTCCATGTAAAAGAGAACTGAAGAATATAGAAAGGCTCGAGAGGTAGGACTGAGCTGAATTCAGACAGTTCCAGAGAACAGTCGGTATTTTATGGTTTGGTATTGCAAAGATAAAGGTAGAAGTTTCCTCTGGGTTAAATGGACAATATGAACATTTTGAGTACTCCCTAGAAGGCCATCTGCTGGGTGAGGGGACCCCAGCTGCAAGAAGCTCATACAAAGTGGACCACTTGTGGTTAATACTGAGGAGGGTAGATAAGCCATCTTTGGGCTGAATTACATCAGTGGACTGTTACAGAAAAAGACCCTGTAGTGTTCTCACAAATAAATAAATAAATGTGTCCCTACAAGTGTTTGTTCACTTGTAGCTCCAAGGAATGTGAGAACTAGTTAGTGTTAAAAGTGAAAAAAAAAAATTGGTGCAAAGAAATAGAAGAAAAATTTAAAAGTAACAATTATGGACATATGGTTTTAAAGATGGAAACTGCCTTAGAACAGTTTGCATTGTTTAAAATATACATTTAAAAGCAAAAGTGAAATATCACAAGTGAGCACAGTCTGTTGGCTTCCTACTCCATCATTCATTCATTCTCTTCCTCAGTAATTTAACCCTAATTTTATTCAAAAATGCTTTTGTTTCTAGCCAAAAGCATTTCACAGCCTCCCTTGCAGGTCCACATGGCAATGTGAATAAGAGAAGGGTAATGAGATAGAAGCCATGATAAGTTTCCCAGAAACTCTCCTTAAAAAGAGAGACTGTGTCCATTTCTGGTCTTCCTTCTTTTGTACTCCAGCAGGGAAATCTTGGACCATGAAATAACTTTAAGAATGTCAGAACAGACAGCTTTAATAAAAATAAAGTATCAGCTCTACTTCAATAAAAAATAAAATATGAATACTAGATTAAAAAAAAAAAAAAAGAACAGCAGAACAGAAATCAGGAAGGAGCCCCAGTCCTATCTGAAATGAGAGAATCACCAGACCATCCCTGGACTGCCTTCCCCTGCATTTATTTTGTGAGATGGGGAAACAAAATTTTACCTTAGCTAATGTAATTTTGGATTAAATTCCCCTGAAAGTAGCCGTTAAATTAATAAGCACCCTCGACGCTCCTGGGTTTGTTCATGTAAAAAAAAGAAGCATGGCAGTCATAGATGGATATATCATTTTTCTTCATGCTCTCTGCCACCACATGGAAGAATAATCTGATGAAGGGGTGTGTGTGTGCGTGTGTGTGTGTTTGTGTGTGTGTGTGTGTGTGTGTGTGTGTTTAAGTCCATGCTCATACCACTTCCTCTAATCTGAGCTTTTGGAGTCAAAACCTTGCCCTATACTTAAGGGGAAGAGGAAGGCTTTGAGATAATTGAGCCTGATGTTTTAACACTGGACAGGAAAGAGTCTTTAGCATCACAATGAGACTGTTTTAGTAACAAAAGCCATGCAAGCTTAGGGAACAAGGGCTGAGAGATGATTAAGACAGCTTGCTACCCAGTGGGGAAGGAGGAATTCAACAGAGCACAGGGGGTATCAGTTATGTGAAGAATTAATATGCTTTGTGTTTCTGCTTCAGGAAGCCCAGCTCCTCCATTAAGTTGGTTACAGGAGACTGGTTTTCCATTTCTAAGCACTAGTCCATAGAGTATCTCTCACCTACAGTCTTCTTCTGGAGACATGCAAACGCATTCAGATCCTGACTGCTTCTGTCCTGGTTGACAATGGCCCTGTAAGCGTGTCAAGGCATCTGCAACAAAAGACAATGAAGATAAGAACAATGCGCAGCATGGATTTCAAGTGATGAGTTTGAATTTAGGAGGAAAGGCAGTGGGGAAAAGTTCTCATTTATCTTTTGGAGTTAGAACATTCGTTTGGCTTTTCCAAATACTTTGTCATGCAATAGTCCATCTGAAGGTCCTTTCTAGCTCTAGGAGCTGTCATTTTTCAACCTAGAACTGTTACTAAGTTCAGAGAGCTAAAGAAAGTGGACTTGGTGAAATTTTTGTTCATTTGATTTTCCAAATATTTATTGAGCTACTATGATTTCCTAGCACTGCGATAGGTTCTAGGGATAGTGGATTGAGCAAAATTTGACCCAGATCCCATGCTCACAGAGCTTCTAGTCTTGTGGAGCAGACAGACATTAATCAAAAAAAACACTGTACACATAAAACTGCTGCTATTATTAGCGCTATTAAAGAGAAAGCCTATAATCAAGAAAATTGATGTAGCTAGGAAGGTTATGAATGGTACAATGGGAAAAGAAAAAGGAGTGTTCTTGAAGCAAAGGCAATAGCAGGCATAAAAGTGCTCAAAAGAGAGGTAACACTATCTTGGAACTGTAAGAAAGCCAGGGAAACAAGGGCGTGGAACAAGATATGGCGAGAGAGTCATACAGAGTGAAGTAAGTCAGAAAGAGAAGGACAAATATTGTATGCTAACTCACATATACAGAATCTAAAAATGGTACTGATGAACTCAGTGACAAGAACAAGGACGCAGATGCAGAGAATGGACTGGAGAACTCGAGGTATGGGAGGGGGCGGGGGGTGAAGGGGAAACTGAGACGAAGCGAGAGAGTAGCACAGACATATATATACTACCAACTGTAAAATAGTCAGTGGGAAGTTGTTGTATAACAAAGGGAGTCCAACTCGAGGATGGAAGATGCCTTAGAGGACTGGGGCGGGGAGGGTGGGGCGGACTCGAGGGGGGGGGAGTCAAGGAAGGGAGGGAATACGGGGATATGTGTATAAAAACAGATGATTGAACCTGGTGTACCCCCCCCCAAAAAAAAAAAGATATGGCGAGAGAGATGGCTGTGTGGCAGATTGTGTAGGGTCATAAAGGGCTTTTGAAAGATTTTTGTCTTATTTTATAAGCAGTGGCAACTCTTTGGTAGGTTTTAGCAGGGGGTGGTGGGACAAAATCAGGTCTGGATTTGGAAAAGAAATTAATTCTGGCTTCTGCATGGAGAATGAATTTGGAGAGGCATGGTGGTCAAGAGAGTAGACAATTTATGATGTTATTACAGTAGTTTGGGTGAAAGAGAATGGTAATATGGACCAAAGCACCGAGGTGGAAATGGAGAGAAGTGGTTGAACTTGAGATATTTTATGCATGTAAAATGGATGATATTGCATATTGTGGGTGAGTCATAAGAACTGTCAAGTATAATTCTTAGGTTTCTGGTTTGCGTAGGAGAATAGATACTGGTGCTTAACTGGAACAGAAAACACTAGAAGTTATTTGCAGGGAGATGAGAGTGAGGACTCAAGCATTCCTCTCTGCATATGTTGAATTTATGGTCTCTTTAAGACAGCCAAACAAAATAGATACATAGGAATGTGCCTATTCAGGCCTAAAGCTCAGTGGAGAAATCTGTGGTAAAGATTTAAACGTCATTAGTCTATGCGGGAATCAATGACTAATCGATGACTATCATTGTGCGTATAGGAGAGCGTAACATGAGGTGAGGGGGGATCTGAGCCTTGAGCAACTCTAACATTTAAAGTGCATGCAGGGACTTCCCTGGTGGAGCAGTGGTTAAGAATCCTTCTGCCAATGCAGGGGACACAGGTTCAATCCCTGGTCTAGGAAGATCCCACATGCTGCGGAGCAACTAAGCCCATGCACCACAACTACTGAGCCTGCGCTCTAGAGCTCGAAAGCCACAACAACTGAGCCCATGTGCCGCAACTACTGAAGCCTGCGTGCCTAGAGCCTGTGCTCCACGACAAGAGAAGCCACCACAACGAGAACCCCGTGCACCACAATGAAGAGTGGCCCCCACTTGATGCAACTAGAGAAAGCCCATGTGCAGCAGTGACCCAACACAACCAATACATAAATAGAATTATAAATATTAAAAAGAAGTCCATGCCAAGGCAGCAGGCTGCCAAAAATAGAGGGCATCAGCCAGCGAGGTAGAAGCTAAACCAGACAGCACTGTGTCCTGGAAGCCAGGGAAAGAATGCACGTGCAGGAGAAGGTCAACACTGCTGAATGCTGCCGAGAGGCCGAGGCCGATGAGGGCCAAAATACTGTCCATCGTGCTCAGCAATATGGATGTCAGTGCCAACAGTCGTGTGAGTGGCTTTTGGGGGATAACAGCTTGAAAATCTGATTTTCCTTACAAGAATAATCAACGGAGAAATGCAACTCCCAAATGCAGCTATTTATCCCTGCGTGATATTCTACATATTAGGATGCGATGGTGGAAAAAAAAAATAGAAAGAATGAAAAAGAGCAGCAGTCCCTTTATAGTGGGAAAACAGACATTAATCAAATAATCATAGTGATGGCTTTATAATGAAAGTCTGAGAGAGAGATTTTGAAGAAATACAGTGCCAGGAGACCATACAACCAAAAAAACCAAACTGAGAAATGTGAAGAAGATCTGTAAGGAATCGATGCTTAAGAGGAGCGATTCAATACTGTGTATGTGAGGAAGGCAGATTACAGTGGAAGGAGGAACACTTGGATATGTTACAGGGAAGGGGAAATCTTGGTTATCTTTGTTTATGTTGAGGCTCATTCAGAGAAGCTTTAGACTGGCTGAATTCAACCTGGAGCTGACATCCTGAGCCTAATGGATGAAACACGTGTCCCTGGACTGGATCTGACTAATCAGGCATCCACAGAAACACAGTGTCCTCTGTAAGCAAGTAATTGTCAAAGGAGGGCTGTAGGTGGGTATATCAGGCAGGAGGTTTGGTAGGGAAGGATGTTTATGTTAGAGGCAAAAATAAAGATTTAAAAAATTGGTAGGTTTTCTTCTTTGCTGCTATGCATTTCCATTCCCTACTAGTATCCTCTGTTAGGACCCTCATTCCATCTGGTGAAATTTGGCTGAGAACCTTCATGGACATGGAGACCTATAGCTGCTGGTAAGTTCTCAGATACTAAGATTTCCATTGACATGGGCTTACTTTTCTTTGGTTTCTTGTGTGTCTCTGTCTCTTTGGCCTTCATAAATCAATCCACACGTAGGTCAAGGGTGTCCATTGTTTTCAAAGAGCATCGGCAACACAGAGCATTGCTCCCTTGACATCATCAACGATTTGGCATCGTGATCATGTGTGAGGACGCTGCTCCCTCACTAAGCATCGGGTGGAAGCCCAAACTGGCTCTCAGCTGCCCACACTGCCTGCCCTGCGCAGTTCGTGAGCGATATGGAAATGAGAATGCTGCAATCTTTAAAGAGTGCTGAGGACAAGGGGTTCTTCTGGAGGTGTTGATTTTTTAGAGGAAGG
This sequence comes from Hippopotamus amphibius kiboko, assembly GCF_030028045.1. Classification (NCBI taxonomy): domain Eukaryota; kingdom Metazoa; phylum Chordata; class Mammalia; order Artiodactyla; family Hippopotamidae; genus Hippopotamus; species Hippopotamus amphibius. The sequence goes on along the minus strand of NC_080200.1, from coordinate 37,157,675 downwards.
GAAAAAAAGTAACAGTGGAGGTGCGCAGCGTCTCAGTTCTTCAGGAGGCAAAATTCTTTTTCACGTTGAAAGAATTAAAAATCTTCCTGGCCAACCAATGACCTGAACGTCCCTTTATCACACAGCTCCCCCCACGTTGAGAGGAAAGGGTGTTCAGTTTTCTTGATGATTTTCTTTCTCTTTCTGTGACTCCCTTCATTGATCTTCCTGCCAACATTGTTGAGAGAAAGTATATGAGATGGGATATTTCTTCCCTTTATCTCGATGAAGAACATTTTGTCATCTCTCAGTTTGGATTATAATTTTAATTTCTTTTCCAAACACGGAGGCATGCTTGCTTGTGTGTGTGTGTGTGTGTGTGTGTGTGTGTGTGTGCATGCGCGCGCGGACATATGCTGTTTTTTGTATAAAGAGGAGTATGCTACCTAAGATGCCCAGAGGATTTTAACTCTCTAAACCCTGTGGTCCCCAAACACATTCATCCCTCTGACATATATGATCAGGAGTCAAGTGAAACCAAGCCACAATACTAACCTGAAGTCCTCACAAATTTCCATGTGATCTCTTTATCAATAATTTTAAGCTTATATAACAGGGTAAGTTTCCCCTTTTCCTTCACACGTGGTTAAAGCCCAGAAGAGGATGAAGAAGGCAAGATGGTAGAGAGCTTGAGGAATTAGCAGAGCTGCTGCACAGTTCTTGTTTGATCCAAACTGTCTGACCGTGGGTCTCATTTGGCCTCTCTATGCCTTTGTTTTTTTTATAGACAAAATAGGCCCGATCATATCTGAGCTCAGATATATCCTCAGGGATTCTCTGATTAAAAATGAGACATTATTTGAACACATATGTTGAGAAATTTGGAAGACATGAACTAGTAGAAGCTGCCTTCACTGTCCTCCAAGTAACCAACACACCAGACTAACCAGGGTTCTCAGGTCTGCCATGCCAGCTGCCTGTCCGACTCTGAACTTCGAGGCTTACAGGCTCCTCTCTTTCATAGCTTCACACTTCTGCTCCCAGCAGTCCAGCTATAGACTTACCAAGAGTCAGTTATTTTTTTTTTTGTTTCTAAGTCTATTTGTGCTGGTTACTATTGTAATTGTGTAATTTGATTAAGAATAGCAGTTGATAAAATAAAGGAGGAAAAAAGTTATTATAAAAGCTAAGTTGAAAATGTTGAATAATTTAAAGTGGTTTGCAAAAGTTTTGCTTGAATTAATTATGGGTGAGACTACTGTAAAAGATTAAGGAAACATATGTAAAAATGTAAGAGCATTTTCTAATCAAATTTGCTGCAAAAGTTGCCTTTAAGCTTTCACCTCTCTTCAAAACAATAATTCTCAATTTTGGCTGTATCTAAATTAATTCAGGGAGATTTTATACAAACACCAAATACTGGGCCCTCCCAGCTCAATGACATCAGGATCAGGGCTGGAACTTATTCAGAGGTGCTTCTAAAAGAAGTGCCCCACTTGAAGTTAGAACACATTGTTTTAGAGGAACTGATATGGGATACCATGGATGATGAATTATATATTTGTTTTATTCACGAAAGAAATCTTGGAATTCAAATCAGGAGGCCCTTTAGGAAATAAAAGGTTGGTCCTGTGTCAGAAAATTGGTGAATATGTGTGGATTTCTATGTTCCAAGATAAAACAAAATGTTTAATAATTTAAAAAGTACTGTGGACTACTTTTCTATGGCTCTCCACTTGAACTAAATTTGCAGTTAACCATCAATTCTGATTTTGCTATATGAGAGCACTGGCACTCCCTCAGAATAGTGAAGTATTAAATTGGAAAAGAAAATTGACCTCATTCTCTAAGGATTGAAGATATCCGCTTGCCCAATAGCTACGTATGTGCTACCTGACCTCATCATTGACACGGGGTGAAATACAACCCAGCCCTTCAGTGGAATCGTCTTAAGAAATAGCACCTCTGTAGATGCTACATGACCAATCTCAAAGGACACCACCTTAGCAGACCCCAGGATCCTGAGCTGCTACTTACCTTTTTCACAGGTGAGTGAGCTTGAAATGGGTGGTGTCCAGGAATCCCCACTGCACGTGTACCTGGATGGCCCAGCAACGACAAAGCCTCTGGGACAGGTTAGCTCAATGCGTTCACCAATTTTATATGATGACTGAAATGGTGACAGTGTCAGTACTTCCTGCACCACTGGCTTGAGGCACTCTGTCCCTGCAGAGAGAGAAAAATATTGCAGATGTATTTGGTAGAGCAGAAGACTCAGTGGATACAGGCAGATTTTGTGCCTTCCAAGAAGTGATTTTAATGTGATTTACTGCATTGGTTCAGCTTTAACGCTGCCTTTTGATCAGAAAAACCAGGGGTTGAGATCTCAGGCTTCTACTGAGAAACTGCCGTTAGTCCCATTAACTGAAGAACTTGCTAAGGAACTGGTTTCAGATACTCCTAACTTTCATTACATCATTGGGACCTTTTCAAGAAATCATCTTTTCCACTCTTCTCCCCAGTGAGTTTTCTCAAAAGCGAGTCACCGCATTGTGGGTGACACAGAGGCAGGATGTTCTAATTGACACTGGTCTCAATTCTGTTATGACATTCCATAATAACTCTTTGGAGTCCCCCACTGAGCCTTGTTTGTACTGCATTTTGACTTTCTGAAGCGTGGGTATGTGTGGAGCCTACAAACTTCTACTCTCTTTTTGAGCAAAGGATGTGAACGTGCTCCAAGGAGAAAATTGCATTTCGCATAAAATCCCATCGCTGATACACAAAGAGTGTACATATCATCTTCCTGGGACGTGTTACCTTGCATCTCTTTGCCTGTCCGGCAAGGCAGATGTCTGTGGTTAGATGCAGTTAGCAGACCTCCCAGATTTCTTTTTAAGCACATGCCTCACAGTCCTGCTAAAATTCAGGGGCAGGAAAACTAAATATGAAGATAGTTTGAAATCTAATTTGAGCAGATGAATCCTATTTTCTGCTTCACTAAACGCTTTCACCAGAGTTACTAAAAAATAGTAACATGTGCTAATCTAAGGGTGTGACTTTGCTCTGTTTCTTTTGGGCACATTCATTCTCTAGCTGAGTCACGCAGGATGTCTGCCCAGTTCTCACGTTGGCATTCCACATCTCCTTGCCTCCAGGTTCCGTCTGGTAAGCATCTGTAGTACTGGTACCCAACAGTTTTGAATCCAGTAAGACATAAAATTTCAACTTCTTCCCCAACTGAGTACAGTTTCTTTTCACTCTAGAATTAAAACAGAAATCAGCACATTACTTATGCTATCAATAATATCTCCAAACACCTCGGGGTCCTCCTGGATTCTTTCTCTTCCTTCATTCCTGTATCTACTCAGTCAGAGTCCACTCAATTTCTGCTTCTAAACATCTCTCAAAGTTCTCTCCTTTCCTTTGCCATTATCACTGCCTCTGCCTACAGCACGTATTACCTTTTATCAGGACAACTGTCTAACTAGTCCCTCTTCTAATCCATCTTCTATATTGCTGCTTAAATTGATTAGAATATATATATATATTACCTAATAACTTGTTCCCCTTTGTATATGGGAAGGCTTACTATTTCAAGAATAAGAAAACTATATACGTATCCTGCAGTGGCTATCAACCGAATAAATAATGTATCCTACATATGCAGCAAATATATGCAGACGCTATGGTAACATATTGACTACAAATCATTTGAAAGTGTTCCTAATAACTATTGGTCATTGTATACTTTCTCAATTAATGTGTAATTAAAATACAACTACTGGCATGTGGGGGTTCACTAAAAGATTTTTAAGATAAGATGCGTTTTATATTCTTAGCTTGGAATATGAGATTTAACCCACTTCCCCGTCCTCAGCTCTTGCTGTTTCTTCCCATAGAACCTATGCTCTAGCAAAGCCTAGCCACCTGCCATTCTCTGCACCTAATACTCTCTTTCATGCCTCCACGTCTTTACCTGGCTGTTCCCTCTATCTTCAACATCTCTCTTCCGTTCCCGCAAGACCCAACTCAAATAGAACTTCCTCTGTGGAAAATCTCCTTCACTTCCCCTGCTTCATCAGGTGTACCATCCTTTCAGTTTTGGGGGGAAACTTGTACAAAGCTCTATTTTATGTTTATCCCATTTATCATCCCCACCCCTACACTTGAGTGGCACTTCTACTACCAGATCTCCCCTTGCAAATCTTTACACAGGGCTTAATAACTCTTTGCTGAAAAAATGCAAAGCACTCTCCTTCTTAGGAAGACAGTAATAGTCTTGCCTTACTGAGTGGGAGACAAGTACAAAGAATTGACTAGGAAGTTATTCTCTGAGAATCGAAGTTGGGGATTTGAGGGAGATGAAAGCTCAATTGTCAACGTTTGTTATCACTTGGCCACGTGATTCAACTTGTCTCCTAGAAGACGACTAATTTCCTGAATACAAAATGTATTCTTTTATTGGTTATTATGGCTACTGCTGTGTTTCCAAGGGAAATGGTATGATGAGTGATATTAATGATTTGGATGTTTCATTCAAAGGCTGCACATTTTTCCTCACATTCATCCTGCAATAAATTATTGTCATAAGCTTCTGCTTCCATTTCTCTTATAAAGCTATGACCTGTAAGTGTATGTTGCAAACATCAAGCTTTGACCAACACATCTGCTAAACCGACTAAGCAAGGACCCTTACCAAAAGTCACTGTCACTTGCCTATGGGGGTAGGACTTGTGTCTTGGTCACTGAAAAGATATCTTCATGTGCAATGACACAATTGCTCTAGCCTGGAATGAGGCATACCTGCCTCTGTTTGACTCCATACACGCGACATTTTGCTATTAGGAATTCTAGGAGGTACTCTTTAGGAAAAGTTAAAACTGTATTACTTTTGAGCAAAAACTGTTGTCACATAAGAATTAGGCCTTTAATGAAGAACAAATTAAAACAAGGAGTGAACTTATTCATGGAAATGGAAACATATAATCTAATTTTGTAGAGTCATTAGAATAATGAATCACTGTTTAAACCTTTTACATGTTTTTAAAATTAAAATGTCAATCATTTTAACACTTTATGTAAGCAGCTGGCAAAAACAGATTAAAAATTATTTAGGTATCTGGATCTGACAAAATGTAATTTTGAGGATACTCTTGTAGGGCAGGGACTGGCAAACTTTTTCTGTAAAGGGCCTTGATAGTCAACTGCAGGCCAGGCAGTGTCCATGACCTTGTGCCCCTGCTGGACAAAGCCGTAGTCATTATGTAAACAAAAGAATGTGGTTGTGTTGCAATAAACTTCATTTAAAAAAAGAAAAGAAAAGAAATCAGAGGGCAGGCCAGATTTGGCCTGTGGGCCACAGTTTGCTGCCTCCTGTCCTAAAGGATTTTTTCCCAAGGTGTGGCTCCCAAACTATCAGCATCAGTATTACCCGGGATCTTGTTAGTTATGGAAGCTTCTGGGCTCTGCTCAAGACTAGCCTCCAGTGCAGCTGGAGGGTGAGAATCTCTGGTTCTAGAGTAAAGACTAATCAACATTACCCCGCCTCCAAAATACTTCCTCTCCTTCACACCTTTAGGCCTGGTGCCTTCTACATGAACAGAAGATGAATGAGCAGGGAAGATACATTAGCCCAGACTCTGTTCCATGGATATTTATTTGCTGGCGTTGGAGAATCGAAGTTTATTGGTTTTTTTATCATAAATACGATACTGCTGGAAATACATTAAAGGCTTTACTGGGTTTAAGAAAGCTAAAATTTTTAAAAAATGTAAAATTGATTAGGGTGCATGCCTCCTGTGATCAATTTTAAATACTAGCTACCTCCTGAAAATTTATATCTAAACCCACAGAACTGTTTAACAAAAAGTATTTAGTTGTTTTTAATCATAGAAGCATATAATGGTTTAATGAAAAAAGAGAAAATGAAAAGATATTGAAACTGTATTGATTGCTTAAGATTTCTGTAGGTTTTTAACCTAACAAGCCATTACAGACTCAATACCTCCTATGTTATAGTCAAGACTAGTTTGTTTCTCTGATATCGTGCCTTAGATAGGGGGTTAGATTGCTCAGATTCAGAAATAATAGTCAGATCTTAGTTGCAGATTCTTACAGAGGTCATCCAAACCGTTCTCCATTCACATAAACGTACCACCACACACAAGTTAGTGATGCCAAGGCACACAAAAAACCCTGCCGTTCTTTGGTCTAACAACCAGGTATGAGGACATCTCCAGGGAATTCAAGAAGGGAAAGTGGTGGAGCCTTTCTAAATACTCCTTTTTTACTTTTTAAGTCAACAGATTATTGAACTAAGAAAAAAAAAACTCTAAATAAAAAGCACATGCTTCCTAAGTTCTATTTTTTGGATTCCAAACCAAAGTGAAGGTCAGGATGCTTACCCGGATAAATGAATTTTCTGGAAGGACTGGTTGAGGACACCCTGAATCTGATTCTAATTCAGGGAGGTCTATTTCTTTCACTTCCTCATCGTCACTGATGCACGGCTGTCCACTAAAAGGGAAAAATAAACATATATGTATAATATAATAATATGTGTATATATAAATACACACACATTTACATGTTTGTGTATATACACATATGCCTTATATACACATATGCATGTATATATACACATTATATGTGTGTATATATGTATATAATACATATAAAAAAGAGAGAAAAGAGAGAGGAAAAGGGGTAGCAGCCGATCTAACACCTCACAGATATGTTGTGTTGGAACAGGTAAAATTCTAATGATTTCTTTACTTAGCAATAAGAAAATAAATCTCTTAACTCTCCAGTTTAGTAGCGGAGGGGATCCCGCACTCTCTCCCCCTACCCATCCTTACTCATTCTGCATTATGGAAAATGTGCAGTGCTCCTCTTGCCGCCCCTCCCCCTCACAGCGTTTCCCTCCTTGCTGGGGGGCAGGGTTGTTGCATTTTCGGGTTCTCGCTCTCTTGTAAGTAGCATCACACATGCTCCAGGAAGACCAGCAGCCCCAGTTTCCATCCACAGCATCTGGAACACAGGAAGACCCACCCATCAATCACAGTGTATCCGGGAGAACTGGGGCTTTAAAGCCAGGACAACTTGGTTTCCTTACTTTTTAGCTATGGGATCCTTTGTGGAATATCATAGGGTTATTGTGAGGATTAAAAGAAATTATCTGTGCAAAGGGCCTGACACATCACCTGGTTTCCGTTTCCTGTTCCCACAGCCTGAATAAAATATCAACAGCTCTGAATCATTTTCCACTGTCAGCAACATATCACACAGTACATATATGCATGTGTATATGTACATATATGAACTTCTTCTAAATAGAATCTATATCAAATTACACTTGAAAGGTAATAGACTATATTCTTACTTCCATGACACATCCTCTTTCTAAGGAGGATTAGAGGTAACAGTGAACATTGCTCGATCCTATATGAAAACTTTGGCTGTGGCTTAATTTACCCCCTATTACAAGCCACCTTCATTCTACATTATGATGCATGAGAGGTTTATAACAACAGCATCACATATTTTACTTTATAGTATGTTTTACTATTTTATTTATTTTATGTTATAGGCATTGTGCTGCATATTTTATATATATATGTGCATATATATACACACACATATATATTATACATGTATATCTTTGGGTATATAGTGGTATTATCCCCATTTTATGGATGAACAGATGGAGGCATAGAGAGGTTAGGTGATTTTCCTAAGGTCACAGAGCTGGTAGGTTACAGCTGAGATTCATACCAGGACTGTTTGACCTTTGAGTCTAACTTTCCTCAAGCCTATTTTCCTTGCAAGTTTGCATAAGGTGGAAATTGCTAAGAGAAGTTTTGTTTTGTTGTTTTCATTGACCAACCTAGAATACCTTTGGGAGCGGAAAGCTTCCTACCTTTTGGGAAGTTGCTGATGGTACACTTACTAGATTTGTAATCCGGGGATCGCCTCTCACAGTTCTCGCCGTAGGTGCCGCTCTGGCACACACACAGACATTCGGTCCCCGAGAGCGTGGGGCGGCCATTATTAGGGCATCGAGCACATTGGCAAGGGTCAAACTTGGCTGCATATTCCCTGAAAGCTCTCCTGAGGTTGTTCCGTCTTGTCACCGCACAGGGGATGTTTCTTACCAGGTCCGTGATGGGGGCAAGCTAAGAGAAGATGGGAGGGAGGAGATCGGTCAGGGTCACATCCCTTTGGCATATGTTGCCATCACTGCCCAATTCCCGTGGAATAAGAGGCAAGGCCTGGAAAATCCCACACTTCAAAGGGATTATTGCAGAATATGGTATAACTCTCCATTGGACTGGTGGAGAAGAACCATCCCCATGAGGGCGAGCAGAGCTTGTTTTCCTTCTACAGTGGTAGAGCAGCTATCTGCAGATTAGCTGGCTTCTGTTGTCCCTAAAGTATGGCAGGTGTAAAGTGTCTGGCGCTTACTCTCCCTGGAATTCTGCTATGGAGGAAGCGTCACATGAGGTGTCGCTCACTTGGATTTACGTCATCTTATTTATTAAGCATCAAATGCGTGCATCAGACCCTGAGATGAGTGACCAAGGAGAAAAATCTGGAAAGGGTGAAGAGAGGCTTTCAGTGTTCTTTGTTTTTCCAGGGTACTACTGGCTTTTGGTGGAATCAGCTGAGAATATGTGGAGAGAGAAAATGGAGAAATGAGCTTGCTGGTAGGATCAATAGAAGATTACAATAACAAATATGGAGCTAACACAAAACCAGGGCTCATTTCATTAACATTTTAAAACCTCAGAGGAATGACTGCAGTGCAGTGTATGACTCACAAGTGCCCAGATGGGCGGCTGGACCTCATTTTCCTACCATAACCTGTAGAACTCCAAGCATCTTCACGCTGCATGCAAATCATTCTCCTTTCATGATGGTTGAAATCCTTTACTTTCAATGAAATGAAATGAACAGAATAGTTCCTTTAGGAGCTTTTTAAAATGTCCTTATGTTTTAGGCAAAACTGGTTCTAAGTGGCATATGACTGATTTGTGGACAAAGTATTTTATACATAATAAAAACCAGTCTTTTGATGAACTCAGTGACAAGAACAAGGACGCAGATGCAGAGAATGGACTGGAGAACTCGAGGTTTGGGGGGGGGCGAGGGGTGAAGGGGAAGCTGAGACAAAGCGAGAGAGTAGCACAGACATATATATAGTACAAACTGTTAAATAGATAGCCAGTGGGAAGTTGTTGTATAACAAAGGGAGTCCAACTCGAAGATGGAAGATGCCTTAGAGGACTGGGACGGGGAGGGTGGGGGGGACTCGAGGGAGGGTGGGGGGGAGTTGAGGGAGGGAGGGAATATGGGGATATGTGTATAAAAACAGATGATTGAACTTGGTGTACCCCCCAAAAAATAATTTAAAAAAATCAGTCTTTAATGTAATTACAAGAAATATAAGACTCGTAAATTCAATCAATGGTGATAGAAACAGAAAATCAAATGGATCTAAAATCCCATTTATCCCACAGAGCTGTAAATGAAGATTTAGGAGTGCTCATCAAATAAAGAATTGCAAGACAAATTCAGAAATCAAATGTATTATATACGTGGGGTGATGAAGAGCACTACTCCATGCAAGTTTAGGCAGTTTTATGCACTAAATTCCCTCTTCTGGTATTTTATGTGTGCTAGGAATTCTAAATGCTGCACTGCAGAATGCTTGTTGCAACAGCAAAAACAAGAGATGTGTAATTTAATGTTTTTTTAAAAAGGTACATTGTGCGTAGACACTAAAGAAAGACATTTCTTTTATTATCTGAGAAGAAAATGGAAAAGGAATTATGTGATGTACAGTTCGGGCTGCCAGAGAATTGCTTGAGCTCTTACTCATAGTGCTTTTCTATCTTACCTTAAAGTCAATCACAGTAGGGTTTTCCTTCACTGATTCTAACCACTCAGAAAACGTCTTCTCTTCCGGACCAGAACTCCCTTTCTCCCATGCCAAAGCCGCTGCATACTCACTCCTCCCGCCCTGAACCAGGGATATGGATTTCTCTGATCCCTGCATAAACGAACCTGCGAGGTATTTCAAGAAAATTATGCGTTTAATTTCATTGCAAATTCAACCTTGAAAGTAAAGCCTATTTGCGCAGGAAAAGGAAGCAGATGGTAGAGTTGTGTAGCTCCATTAAGCAAGCTAAGTGAAAAGTGAGAGAACACACCTCCTGTCCCTACAGGGAGTTTAATAATAGAAATGAACAATGGTGCCAACAGCTACCATTTATGAAGCAACTCGTGTATGCCAGGCACTCTGTGCTCATTATTTATGTAATTCTCATAACAACCCTGAGAAGTAAGTGTTATAAACATGGACATTGAAGCCAGAAGTAATTTGGCCTGGAACACATGGTTACTAAGGGGGAGGAGGGGGTCCGGGATCCAGATGTAGCCCAAGGCCTGATGACTTTGCCCTTGCTCTTTGATGCCAAACCTCCCACTTTTGAGTTATAGAGGCACAGGTCTTGGGCCCTCAGGATAACATAAACCACATGGTTTCTGGTGCCAATCAGTTGCCCACCATAGGCCATAACTGACTACAATTACAGAAAAAAGTTGATAGAATGCTTTTAAGCTTAAAGACAGGAGTAAAAGTACAACTAACCAGAGGGGAAAAAAAAATTAAACCTCACGTTAAGAGTTGGCACAAAAAGAAAAAAAAAGAGTTGGCACAACGTTGTTTTAGAATTAATGGCATTTACTGTAAATAGCACTGATCTTTTATATAACTTTTCAAAACAATTCCTATTAACTAATGGCATCTTCAATATGGGTAGGAATGGAGTAATGAGAAATTGTAGTGAGAAATAAAACTCAAATGGAAAAGAGGCTAGCGATGTGGGTAATAGTTAGTGGCGTTAATTTGGTGTCCGTTCTGGAGTGTCAGTAAGGATCAGTCATGCCCCTAACTGTTTAGAAATTCTACAGTAAGAGAGTCTAGGATGATTAGAACAATGGGTGAAATATTCTCTCTATAAAAAAAAGCATGGTCCTTTTCAAAGTGAGCTGCTTAAGAGGGGTATAAGAAGAAAATTTTAGAGTTTTTTTTGCATTTAATTTTCATATAAAATAGGAGAGAAATGATTATTTGCCAATATATCATATACCTATTGACAGTGACTCTGACATGCTAGATTGATATATGTCATAAATGGATTGACACTGGTAAGAGCTACATATGATAAGCAGGGGACCCTGAATAAAGAACTAGTTAAGTCTATGTACTGTTCTATTAGCTACTTTGAACAGAACCCTTACAAGTGAATAAATGGCTTAAAAAGATTCCAGAAAGAAAATGCAGACTGAAGATGATATCAATGGTGCAAACATAAGCAAAACAACTAGTAGAAGGAAGAACAGACACTTCTATTTCTTATACAGGCTTCTCATCAATCACAGCATGAGTTTGACACCAAAGCTGCCCCAAGATATATCAAAAATTTAAAGGAGTTTTATGAAGTATTATCATTATGATTAAGCAAGACAATGAGAAATTCTGTTTATTTCACATAGACTATCTTTTGATATTTTCTGTTTTCTACATTTGTCCATAATGTATTTTTAGAATAATATATTTATAACATTTCTTAGTAAGTATAGAAGTGTTAGGGATGTCCTCAAAAAAGTTTAATGGGATCATTACAGATTAGAAAAGTTTGGAGTCCAATGATTTAATCAAACTAGCTCAGGATTAGAAATAGACAAATCTATGTTCTTAAGTGTGCTTTGCTTTTAGAAAACAACATAAACGTGTCTTTGTTTTAGGCAAATTGTCATTGTGATTAATAAGCATTAGTTGAGAATCTGCTATAAGCCAGGCACGAAAGACTGAGGTTGGGGAGTTGACACAGTTCAGGAATATTAGCAATGTGTCTGCTGGGTAGGATGGATAATTGATTAATCAGTTTGGAGACGATTGCAATACTCTCTGATTTTGCAGTGTCCGTACGAGCTGAAAACCGTGAGCTCACATTTGACATTTTCTCATCTCTATATTGGATGGATTTTGCAGTTCAGTAGTTTTTTTTCTGTAAGTACTCAAAAATGAATATTTCCAGAATTCTCTCATGTTTGGAGATGTCTTTCTGCTACCTTTACATATGAAGGCATTTTCTTGTCTCTTTTAGAAATTTGTGGACATTCCTCTATCATCTTGCAGCATTCCATTTTGTCAAGAAGAAGACTGACACCAGCCAGATTTTATTGTTATGCTGTAGGGAACTTGTTCTCTCAGCTAAGATACTTGAATTCATTTAAAAAATCTTTTATTTAGTTAATTAACTAGAATTTGTCTTGAAACTGTATATTTGAACAATATTTCTGATACAAATAATTAAGATAAATTTCTTCCTTTATTTCAGGGACATGTTCGTAAATATATGTATGTATTTATTTTTAAAAAATAGTTTTTCTGTTTCATTTCTTGGGCCGTCTGTTTCAGAAACACTAATTCCTGTGTATTAAATTATACTTGTCATTCCATTTCCATTAGCTATTCTTTAATAATGGTTAATATCTGAATTTTTTCTCTGCATTCATTATGAATTACTTTAATCTTTCTTTTATTAATTTTATTCTCAGACAATTATATTTTGAACTTGCAGTGTCTATTTATAACTATAATGGTGATACTTTTCAATATTTGTAGTCTTGGTACCTTAGCTTTGAAATCTTCCTTTTCAATTAATTCTTATATTTAATCTTTTCATCTCTGAGCTTTTGATTTACTGAATTCATATTCTTATTAAATTATTCTTTTGCAAGACACACTGGTATAGAACCTGTACATTCTTTGGTTTATATAACTAGGTTGATTGCTTTGCATACTGTTCTTTTTTTCCCTCTTTCTTTTTTTTTCTTGCTATAATACTAATGTGTAGTCAAATTTGCTCTCATTTGGCTCAACATGGGTATCCACATGTAGACAACTGATAGGCTCTGATATTTAAAACTACCTATTTATTATTATAGTAAATATGATATTATCTGTTCCTTGGCTGTCCCCCCATGACGATATAAACTTCATATTTGGGGAGTTTTTGTGATTCTGCTTCCCTTTGTCTGAGTAGAAGTAGCAATCATTTAGGAAAAGTAAGGGAAGAAGAGAATTTTACACAGAGGAAGGAGTTATTTATAATGGCAAGGCCCAGGGGAGAGCATGCCTTATTTGGGAGACTACATAAAGTTTAGCTAGGCAGACAGAAAGGCAGGACCTTATCTTCAAGTCTATGTGAAACCATGACATGTTTAAGGCATGAGCCTTTCATGATAAGATTTGCCTTGGAGAATATTCCTCTCACAGAAATTGCGTAGAATAGATTGGAAGAAGCCAAGACCAGAGGCAAGGGGACCAGTTGGGAGGCCTCTGTGGTAATCCAGGTTGGAAATGATGAATGGAAGGCATGTGCATGGAAATGAAGAGCTGGGGAGAACTGGGAGGAATATGAAGGAGGGGGAGTGACTACTTATTGGAAGTAGAGGCTAGATCCACAGGGAGGGAGAAATCAAAGAGCACTCAGGATTCTGGCTTGGTTGCCTAAGCCTTTTTAATGTACTTGTCTTAGAACTTAGCAGTTTTTTTTTTTTTAATTGAAGTATAGTTGATTTACATTGCTGTATTAGTTTCTGGTGTATAGAAAAGTGATTCAGTTTTTCATATGTATGTATTATACATATATATAACTCTTTTTCATATTCTTTTCCATTATGGTTTATTATAATATACTGAGTATAGTTCCCTGTGCTATATAGTAGGACCTTGTTGTTTATCTATTTTATATATAGTAGATTGTATCTTCTAATCCCAAACTCCTAATTTATCCCTACCCCTCCTTCTCATTTGATAACCATAAATTTGTTTTCTACAACATGTCTATGAGTCTGTTTCTATTTTGTCATAAGTTCATTTGTATCATATTTTAGATTCCACATACAAGTGAGATCATATTTTATTTGTCTTTCTCTGCCTTACTTACTTTACTTCATGTGGTAATCTCTAGGTCCATCCACACTGATGCAAGTGCCATTATTCTATTCTTTTTTATGGCTGAGTAGTATCCCATTGTGTGTGTGTGTGTGTGTGTGTGTGTGTGTGTGTGTATACATCTTCTGTATTTTTAATGGTTGTCTATAGGTATCCTTACTTCATAAGCTCCTTGATTGGAAGAACCAGTTGCACTTTACAGTGTCTAATACTGAGTTTGGCTGATAGGAAGAATCAATAAATGTGCACTCAGTTAAACAATGGAAATAGGAGATAAAGAAAATCTTAACCATGTCCCCTTTTAAGTAGTACTAATATTTGATTTGCTCCCTTCCCCCACCACACATAGGGCTCTGAGGTAGATAAATGAAACTAATGAAAAGTGAAAAATAGTGCAGTCACAGTCGTGTGCAATATGGTACCTAAATTACTGCCAGTCAGGACACACTGGGAAAGCTGCTAAGAGAAAGCACTGTTACCTCCATACTTCTCTGACAGCCTGTTAGTTGTGCACCTGTGCTCCACTTTCGTTTTCTTAAAAAAAAGGAAGCGTTTCCTTGTTTCAACCCGGATACAATCTTGGGCTTCTGCCTTCGTTAAACCTAGGAAATGGAATACAAGCAAAGAAAAAAAAAAACCTTGAGAATGCACCACGGAGAATTCAGGGAAGAGGAGCGTGAGGCTCTGGGCACTTGGGGAGCTACAGGTACTCTATATCAGCACCCAACTCCTCCGTTCCCCTGAGTGCGAATGATGAACGGCCTTTACTGCAGAGGCAGTCCTTCACAGGCCCTGGAACAGCCCGAAGAGAAGAGGTATTTATGAGTCCCTGCCGTCTCCCCCATGGGCATCACGTTGGCGTCTCCATGGTGCCTACACACAATAAACCTCTAAGCTTGCCCGTCCTGCTGGCCACTGCCCCTGGATAGCCCTGCGAATCAAGAGATGAACACATGCTCTGTTTGGTGTCCCGTGGTCAGGCCTTCTTTTGGGGCCACTGCTGATTCTGTGAGAGCTGAGTCCATTTCACCTCTTCCCCTGTTCACCACCTAAAATGTAATCTCATCGGCCACCTCTCCTTCCCTGAACACTCATTTTCGTGCTAGTCTCTGCTTCCCCTCCCTGACTCAGCTGCTCACTGCACCTCTACCTCCAAAACCCTTTCATTTTGCTCTCAGAAGTTCTGACTTCCTGACTCATGAACTCTTCTTTTCAATGCCCTGGGTGACTGTTCGCTTTCTCCTTATCTTAATTCAAGCCTGTGCTTGATATGTTTCCACTGTTGTCTCAAAAGGAAGTTGATGTGCCTCATCCCCGGCCTCTTTAGGAGCAGGAGCTGGGCTTGATAGCATCCTAGTTTCCCAGTGCTGCTTTCATAGCATGACACGCCACAGTTTTATAATTCTTGCAAAAATCCCGATGCTCTGAGGCTCAGGACATCCACGTCTAATGTCTTTGGTGCCCATTGTTCTTATTTTTTTAACAAACTTCCAAGCATCATTTGTGGAAGATTTTGGTATCTGAATCAGTCTTTCCCACCCCAATGCTGGCCATTATTCTTAATGACTTCAAAATCGGTGGGGATGTCAGGGACTGAGTGGGACGGGCACAGGGAAACAGGCTTGGCTATTTGGAGACTGAGCTGGTACTGCCTATTTGGGGTAATTTGAGGAAAATGACTGTTTCCTTTCTTTAAAAACAGCTTCCCAAGTCACCTGATCTGGTACCCACAACGCCAAAATTAGAATCCAGTTTTGTTTGATGTTTAGTTAAAACTTGCCTTGCAAAATACAAGCACATGAGAGACAGAGCTGTTATGTGAGCTCTTAAGCACCTTAAAGAGAAGTAGTTTATTCAATACTGATTCTTAGGGCTGCGGGTTACAAGAGGCAGGGAAGAGTGTTTTCGGAGCTGGAGGCACCATGTGAGTGTGATGCCGAAATTCAAACCTGAGTGCCCGTAACACCAAGGAATGAGGCTGAGTAGATGAGGATGGGACTTCCCGCTTCACAGTTTTTTCAGTAGTTTGCTACGTTGAAAGAGATGCATTATAGGTTGGGAGTAAAAGAATTCTTGGTTTGAAGCCTTCGTGTTTACCTGGCTTTTTAAACTCGAACAAAAAAGATGGTTGTTTTGGTCAGGCTGAATAAATATGACTCATTTTTCTTCCGGTAGTATTGTTCTTTTAAGTGGGTCAGGCAAATATTTAGGCCACGTGAGGAATTTAAGGTGTCTATAGTTCACGACTCTTAGCCTTTTCTTATTCTTTCATTAGGTTTCTGTGATTTATAAGTGAAAATTAAATTGTATGTGACCAATTCATTAACTGTAACAATTAACTATAAAGTTAGCTAATTTCATTTTCTGAGGGTTATAGGAGAATCCTTAGAGATTTAAATGATGAATCTCTTATGAGCCATGGTGTTGATATTAAAATATCCAGGCTTTATCAGTGAATTTTCTGCCCCACAAGATGTCCTGTAGCTTGTTCCTGACCCATATCCACACTGACACAGGAGGTGCTTGATGCTGAATCACTTGCCCTCTCAAGCCTGAGTGTCCCTCTGATGTGATGAGTATTGCAGAAGTGTCCTCAGCTACTCTGACTGGGCAAAGGTCAGAAGTGTCAATCAAAAATGTCACACTGATAAATAGTAGGGTGAATAGTTTTTCTCTTCTAATTCAGAGCAGAAAATGACTTCCCAGCCAAAGGAATTTAAAATTACCATTTTGCGTAACATGATATTTTAATTGTTTAATGTTCTCTCTGTATTCTTGAAATTCTTTTTACCTTGCACGCCAAAGCAATGTCAAGTTTTATTCAAGGTTTTAAATTGACTATGGGACAATGCACAATAGAGGAATAGATCATGGGATGCAAATAAAAAGCAATTTAATTTTGTTTTATTCTTCTTGCTCTAAAGTACTATGAAGTACTCATGTCATTTTTAAAAAAGTTAATGACAAGGGATGTAATTCTTATTAAATAAAGCAAATGAAAACTAAGCCTAAATTCTAGCTCTTCATTATGGAGAAGTAAGGGGAGAAGGACTAAAAGAGGGAAAAGAGAGGAGGCCAGAATATGTCTTCTTCTAAAGAGTGTGCAAAAACAGGTAAGAACACCCACCAGAGAATTCCATTTTATTGAGATTTGTTTCTGTCCGAGTGAGCTTCATCTTAACCACAATTAAAATTGAGCTCCAATATTATTATTGCAACTCAGAGAAGTATATATATACACATATATGCACATATATAATGACTATAAGAATATATATTAAATATAAAATATTGAATATAAGAATATATGTGTTCATATATTAAATATACATATATACACATAATATAAATACTTTATATATAGTGTGTGTGTGTATGTGTACATATGTGTGTATGATTGTATATTTCCAGTTTTATATCATATCTCAAACTCCCTTTCTTTCTCTTATTATGTGTAGCTGTGTGTCTGAAGTCTTTTTATTTAAAGAGAAAGAGATGGAAGGTGAGACTATTTCAGGAAGAAAGTATAGCTCATCACACTATTTAGGTTATGGGGCTTCAACTATTAAAATGCCGGATGGTTGATTAAAGATTCACATAGTTCTTTGACCTGAACTCTAAGCCTTTAGAGGCTTTGCTGTGAATGCATGATGAGTATAGCTTACCAAGTGAGAAATTATTCTCTGAGCTACAGCAGCAGTGACCAGAATAATTTCATCCCAAGGGTGAGATGAAACCAAGTCAAGGGCCAGAGACTGCCCCTAACCATTTTTGCTCAGCATAAATGATGAAATTTATCAAGCAAACATTGCTCCAGTGGAAAGGATAACTGTAAGGAACATAAGAGGCAGGCTGTGTGGCAAGCCCATCACAGCGTAAAGCTCTTAGATTTCAGTAACTCTGTCAGGCAAAACATTTTGAAGGCTTTCTTACTGAAAATCGTTCTCAAAGACATGTATCCCATCTCCTCTCTTAAAAAGCAGATCATGATGGACATCTGATCAATTAAGATTTAGAAGGACTCAGGGAAGCCCCATTAAACATGACTATTTGCCATAACGAGATTTAAGAACAGAAGGATTGAAACTCTATTGACCTCAGGTTTGGCTGGGTGTCTTTGAAAATAAATTCCTGATTTCTTTTGTATAAAAGTTAAATGATCAAGAATTCTGATTTATTTAGGGGAATCTGTCAGTTGGGTTCTGGTTACTATACAATTTCCTAACCATGTTCTCAAGATAGAAGCATGAGAAGCGTGGTGTGTCATTTCACAAAGAGCCTAAAAAACTCACACAAAGGTACTTAAGCTGTAATAGTAATTAATATTGGCAATCTAGGATAATACTTAAGAAACCAAGATTTATTTTTTAAACTAAGGTTTATATTGCTATTCCATATGTGAGCATAAAAATATCACTGATTATATCCCAAGATATAAAATTGCAAACTTTCCTCAAATAAAAGTGCTTCCCATCTGGTTTCAAGTTTCATCACCAGTAGGTGCATATCTGGCCCATATTAACCTAGTCCCTTGTCAAGTCCTTAATTGTTTTTCATCCTTTGCCCTTGGCTTTTAGTTAAAATCATTAAAAGAAAAAGATTTGGTCCAGTGGCTAGGACTTCGCGCTTTCACTGCAGAGGGCCTGGGTTCAATCCCTGGTTGGGGAACTAAGATCCCACAAGCTGCATGGCAAAAAAGAAAGAAAGAAAGAAAGAAAGCAAACAAAAAAGAAAAGAGAAAAAAATAAAAAAGAAAATAAAAAAGAAAAGAGAAAAAAAAGAAGGTAAAAAATAAAGGAAAAAAAAAGACTACCAGTGGATTTACTGTAATTACAGTTTTGTAAAATCATTATTATCTATAAAAATGCTGTAAATAAATTATCTTTTAGGGTTTAGTTCCAAGACAAATGTTGTTTTCCTTGAGGTGATGGCAAGCCTCTCTCTTAAGTTTACCACTACTCGGCAGCTTACGATGTTCTTAAATATCAGGAAATTCTGGGACAAATCTGATGCCCAAAGAGGTTAAGCTTTATTTATTTTTCCTTCTTTTTTTTGTCTGAATTTTCTATTTTATTTCCTTGAGTATGTTCTTTTTCATTTTTCTTCATATCATTTTGGAAATAAAGCACGGTCAACATAAAGTCAATAAAGAAGAAGAACTAAAAGGATAGAGTAAAAGCAAAATACAATGCACCCTATCTTATCAGTTAAAAATGAAGGTTGAAGAAAGCCAACCTGAGTTCTTCAGTTCCTGCTTGCTAAACTGATAGAGCAGATCATACACGCCTCCCAGGGAGCCAGAGGTGAAATAGTGAGTCCCGAAGTCATCAAATATCCGGCTGTATAAAGCAGAGTTGTATTCTAGAGGCAGATGGTTAAGTGCTTTCAAGAAGACATCAGAAAGCTGCAGGTCTTTAGTTTTCATTGTGAAGTTTAAGACTTTTATCACTTTATGGATCCTGATAAAACTGGAATCCTAAATGCAAGAGGAGAAAGGAGAGAGAAAAAAGAAAGAAAGATGATTAAAGGTAAAGAAAGCTTGAGGGAGCAAGCACTAAATGTTTATCATTAGCTTCATTCTAACCATAGCATTACAACAATGATTCACTCTCCACTGCATGCTCCCTCATACAAATGATAATTTTCATCTTATTTTTCCAGTAGCTTTTCCTCAGATGTTCAAAATGCTAAATGGATAAGGTGACCTCAATTGTATAAACTGTGTGACTGAGGCACGTGCTCACTACCAAAATGAGACCAAGTACCAAAAAGTAAATGTTTCTTTCTTGATGGTCAATCATGGTACACCCCTACTTCATTTATATTTAGAAAGCCTTGCTAATGCAAATAATTGAAAAAAGATTATATAAATTTTCAATTGGAAGTTACACAATGAGATTCAAGTCATAGCTTTGTCACAAACTGGGGAAAAGCATGTCAATTCTCGGAGCCTCAGTTTTCTGGGAAATGTCACCTGCTGCACAGCCTTCATCAGTGACATTTCACACCCCTTTCAACTCCAAATGCTATGACTTACAATTATGTAAGGGGTAAAATTGAACAGAATTATTTGTGTTCTCTCTCCACCATCTGTAAACAGAAATATTTGTTTGGTGGTTCTTTTTCCTTTAATTGTCTCTTGTTATGTCAAGTTAATATAGGATTAGGTGATTGGTACTATGCCCCAATTTCATTCCATTAAATTGTCCTTCTCCACAGTCACTGGGTTTTATGTGTGTATTCACGTACATGGTTCTTTTTAAAAAAAATGTATATACTGAAACTGATTTCTCAGTTTTAGCAAATTGTAATGTTTAAGTAATAAAAAGAGAGAGGGGCATATTTTAACCAAAGATCTTTATTAGTTAAACGGTTAAATTTATTAATTAAATTACTAAAGCTGTAAATTATTAAACAGCTATCTTTCTGTGTGCTATAATTGTGGCACAAAATGACTGTTGACACAAAAGAAAAAAAAATCCCACAAGGATTGAGGAAAAGTCGACCTTCATCTATCTCCCTCTCTTTTTTTCTCTCTCCCTTCCTCCCTCCTTCCCTCGCGTCCTCCTTACTACCTTCTTACCTTCAACACATTTATCTTTCAGCTATCTCAGATGCGGTGGACACAGGTGTGAACAAGGCAGAAAATGTTCAGGTCTTTGTGGAGCTTACATTTTAAGTGTCCATTAATTCTAAATTTAATACTTGAATTTTGTCATGGAGGTGTGGCTTTAGAAAGGTAGAGGGACACTGTGCTTTTAGGAAGAAGTACACTCACTCCCTGAATATCTGAATTGTGCCTGTTTAGATATTGGCATTGAAATGGGCCATTTAAAATTTCCAGGTTGCTTTAAAAAATGAAATTGTGGAAAGTACAAATTATGTAACTCAACTTAGCACAAGCACCGCCATGGTGCCCCACTTGTCAGTGCCTGATGGCTACAACTGGCTATTCTGGACTAAAAAATTACGTGACAGTATGTTATTAACAATTTATGATCTATTTCAACATTCTGTGAGATCTTGCTTTATTTTAACTATCTTTTTGTTGTTTCATTTTTGTAAAGAAATTCAAAAAAGCACTGAATCTTACTGAGATAACTGGTATTTTGACTTTGAGACAGACTATCTGCCCAACAAATATTTAGTCAGATCTGTGAATGACAAAATAAATAACGCATTAAACTTCACTTAAGGGCTTGGATTGATTTTCAAGTTTGTGGGATCTTGTTTTCACTATTTGAAGATTAAGAGAGGCCGCAGTAGCATTTTCTATTTAACCTGAGATATCCTTATTCTGTTCAGATCTAATCAAAGATGTTGGATTGAACCACACCAAGTTGACAATCTTGTAAGTGAAAAATGGTTGAATATCAGTTTCATGTTCGAACCTGAAACTGTGAATAGCCTGAAATGTTTCCACTTTGGAGCAGACTATCAGAGGATCAAATAACAGCTGCTTACCTACAGATAAGGGTTTTACAAGTGTTCTCTAGCATGTTTTGAAACATTTATAAACAAATTCTGTCAAGCAAACCTTAATGTTGAGACTGGTAAGTGCACATGGAACATTCTCCAGGATAGATCACATCTTGGGTCACAAATCAAGTCTTGATAAATTAAAGAAAATTGAAATCATATCAAGCATCTTTTCCAACCACAACACCATGAGATTAGAAATCCATTACAGGAAAAAAAACTGTAAAAAACACAAACACATGGAGGCTAAACAATGCTACTAAATAACCAAGAGATCGCTGAAGAAATCAAAGAGGAAATTTAAAAATATATAGAAACAAATGACAACAAAGACACAACAACCAAAAACCTATAGGATGCAGCAAAAGCAGTTCTAAGAGGGAAGTTTATAGCAATACACTCCTACCTTAAGAAACAAGAAAAATCTCAAATAAACAACCTAACCTTATACCTAAAGCAACTGGAGAAAGAAGAAGAAGAAGAACAACAACAACAACAAAAACCTCCAAAGTTATTAGAAGGAAAGAAATCGTAAGATCAGAGCAGAAATAAATGAAATAGAAATGAAGGAAACAATAGCAAAGATCAATAAAACTAAAGGCCAGTTCTTTGAGAAGATAAATAGAATTAATAAACCTTTAGCCAGACTTATCAGGAAAAAAGGGGAGAAGACTCAAACCAATAAAATTAGAAATGAAAAAGGAGAAGTTACAACTGACATCGCAGAAATACAAAGGATCATAAGAGACTACCACAAGCAACTATACACCAATAAGATGGACAACCTGAAATAAACGGACAAATTCTTAGAAAAGTACAACCTTCCAAGACTGAACCAGGAAGAAATAGAAAAGATGAATAGACCAACCACAGGTAATGAAATTGAAATTGTGATTTAAAATCTTCCAACAAACAGAAGTCTGGGACCAGATGACTTCCCAGGTGAATTCTATCAAACATTTAGAGAAAAGCTAACACCTATCCTTCTCAAACTCTTCCAAAAAATTGCAGAGGGAGAAACACTCCCAACCTCATTCTATAAGGCTGCCATCACCCTGATACCAAAACCAGACAAAGATATCACAAAAAAAAGAAAATTACAGGCCAATATCACTGATGAACATAGATGCAAAAATCCTCAACAGAATACTAGCAAACCAAATCCAACAACACATTAATAGGCTCATACACCATGATCAAATGGGATTTATTCCAGAGATGCAAAGTTTCTTCAATATATGCAAATCAATCAAGGTGAAGCACCATATTAACAAATTGAAGACTAAAACCATATGATCACCTCAAAGATGCAGAAAAAGCTTTTAACAAAATTCAGCACCCATTTATGATAACAGCTCTCCAGAAAGTGGGCACAGAGAGAAACTACCTCAACATAATAAAGGCCATGTATGACAAACCCACAGCAAACATCATTCTCAATGGTGGAAAAACTGAAAACATTTCCTCTAAGATCAGGAACAAGACAAGGGTGTCCACCCTTGCCACTACTATTCAACATGGTTTTGAAGACCTAGCCATGGCAATCAGAGAAGAAAAAGAAAATAAAAGGAATCCAAATTGGAAAGGAAGAAGTAAAACCATCACTGTTTGCAGATGACATGACACTATACATAGATAGTCCTAAAGATGCCACCAGAAAACTACTAGAGCTAATCAATGAATTTGGTAAAGTTGCAGGATATAAAATTAATGTACAGATATCTTTTGCATTCCTATACACTAACAACAAAATATCAGAAAGAGAAATTAAGGAAACTCTCCCATTTACCATTGCAACAAAAAGAGTAAAATACCTAGGAATAAACCTCCCTAAGGAGGCAAAAGACCTGTAGGGAGAAAACTATAAGACACCGATGAAAGAAATCAAAGATGGCACACACAGATGAGGAGATATACCATGTTCTTGGATTGGAAGAATCAATATTGTGAAAATGACTATACTACCCAAAGCAATCTACAGATCCAGTGCAATTCCTATCAAATCATCAGTGGTATTTTTCACAGAATTAGAACAAAAAATTTATAATTTGTATGGAAACACAAAAGACCCTGAATAGCCAAAGATATCTTGGGAAGGAAAAACAGAGCTAGAGGAATCAGGCTCCCTGACTTCAGGCTATACTACAAAGCTACTGTAATCAAGACAGTATGGTACTGGCACAAAAATGGAAATATAGATCAATGGAACAGGATAGAAAGCCCAGAGATAAACCCACACACCTATGGCCACCTAATCTATGACAAAGGAGCCAAAAGTATACAATAGAGAAAAAACAGTCTCTTCAATAAGTGGTGCTGGGAAAACTGGACAGCTACAGGCAAAAGAATGAAATTAGAACACTCCCTAACATCATACACAAAAATAAACTCAAACTGGATTGAAAACCTTAACGTAAGGCCAGACACTGTAAAACTGTTAGAGGAAAACATAGGCAGAACAGTCTTTGAAATAAATCACAGCAAGACCTTTTTTGACCCACCTCCTAGAGTAATGAAAATAAAAAACAAAAATAAACAAATGGAACCTAATTAAACTTAAAAGCTTTTGCACAGCAAAGCAAACAATAAACAAGATGAAAAGACAACACTCAGAATGGGAGAAAATATTTGCAAATGAAGAAACTGACAAAGGATTAATCTTCAAAATATAGAAATAGCTCATGCAGCTCAATATCAAAAAAACAAACAACCCAATCAGAAAATGGACAGAAGACCTAAGCAGACATTTCTCCAAAGAAGATATACAGATGGCCAACAAACAAAAAAGATGCTCAACATCGCTAGTTATTAGAGAAATGCAAATCAAAACTACAATAAGGTATCACCTCATACCAGTTAGAATGGGCATCACCAGAAAAACTTACAAACAATAAATGCTGGAAAGGGTGGGGAGTAAAGGGAACCCTCTTGCACTGTTGTTGGAAATGTAAATTGGTACAGCCACTGTGGAGAACAGTGTGGTTCCTTAAACAAGTAAAGATGGAACTATCATATGACCCAGCAATCCCACTACTGGGCATTTACCCAGAGAAAACCATAATTGAAAAAGATACATGCACCCGTTTCATTTCAGCACTATTTACAATAGCCAGGACATGGAAGCAACCTAAATGTCCATTAACAGAGGAACAGATAAAGAAGGTGTGGTACATAAACACAATGGAATATTACTCAGCCATAAAAAGAGATGAAACTGGGTCACTTGCAGAGATGTGGATGGAGCTAGAGACTATCACACAGAGTGAATAAGTCAGAAAGAGAAAAACAAATATCGTATATTAACACATATATGTGGAATCTATGAGAAATGGTAAAGATGATCTTATTTGCAAAGCGGAAATAGAGACACAGATGTAGAGAATAAATGTATAGATACCAAGGGGGAAAGTGGGGTGGTGGCATGAACTAGGAGATTGGGATTGACATACATACACTACTGTGTATAAAATAGGTAACTAATGAGAACCTACAGTATAGCACAAGGAACTCTACTTGGTGCTCTTTGGTGACCTAAATGGGAAGGAAATCCAAAGAAGAGGGGATATACGTATACATATGGCTGAGTCACTTAGCTGTACAGCAGAAACTGACACAGCAGCACAAAACAACTCTACTCCAGTTAAAGAAAAGAAAGAAAGGCATTCAGAAACCTTGGGGGAAAGCTTGTAGATGGAACAGTTTGTGCAAAGATCCTGGGGTAAGAATGTGGCCAGCCTGTGTTTGAGGAACAGTGAGGAGGCAGTATGAGCTGAATTGAATGAGGGCAGGGGAGAATATTGGGGGATGAAGGCAGAAAAATAATGAGGGGTCTTGTAGGGCAATGGACAGACTTAAGCTTTTATTCTTCAAGGGTTTGAGCCGAGGATGATATGATATATAGCCAGTATCCAGTCAGTATCATTCTGGCTGCTCTGCTGAAAACAGACTGAAAGAGAGTTAAAGAGGAAGAAAGAAGACCCCTTGGAAATCTATTGGCATCATCCAGGCCATAGTGGCTTGAGCCACGGATAGTAGCTGTGGAGGTAATGGAACAAGGTCAGATTTGGATGTATTTTTAAGGCAAAACCAATAGGATTTGCTGATTGATTGGATGTAGGGATGTGAGGAAAAGAAAGGCTCATGGTCTTTACCTAGAGCCACTTGCACAGTTAGAAGTGCATTTCCCAAGATGGATAAGATTGGGAAAGGGACAACTCACAGCAGGGAGAAATAGCAAGAGCCCAGTTTTGGACATGCTGTCTTTGAGTTGCTTATTAAAATCCAAGTTGAAATGTTGAACAAGCAGTTGGCATAGAGTTCAACTGACAGTGCTGGAAACATAAATATTGGCTTCCTCAACATGTAGACAGTATTTGAAGCCATGAGTCTGAATAGCATCTCCAAGGGCCTGAGACAGCTAGAGAGAAGAGGCCAGGGACTAACCCCTGCATTCCTCCACTTGGAGGTCGAGCCTCTGATATAGATGTGATACAACTGGATTTCAGCAAAACATTGATCAGTCTCCCATTCAAAGAAGACTGGTATCAAGCTGCCTTCACCCTTGACACAATTGAACTTGACAGTACAACAAAGAGTTATTATCCAGAAACATGGATGGACCTAGAAATGATCATACTAAGTGAAGTATGTCAGACAGAAGTAAGTCAGAGAAAGCCAAATATCATATGATGTCACGTATATGTGGAATCTAAAAAACAAACAAACAAACAAATATGAATGAACTTATTTACAAAACAGAAACAGATTCACAGACTTCGAACAAAACCTTATGGTTACTTATATGTTTTCAAGGAGATCTTTGGGATGGGATGTGAGGAATAGGTAAATAAAAAATCCTTTGGGGGGCTATAGATATTACTTTATGTGATAAAAGAAAAATATATGTTTAATTATGCTTGTTATCGAGAGAAGTGTAACTACCAGCAGAATTTTAAAGTTTAATAGAACTTCCAAAACAACCAAAAGGACAAAAAGGAGTAAACAGAAACGTGACCAGAGAAAACAAAAGTAAAGAAACAGGAAACCAGCAACAAAGTTAAGTGAGTAAGAAAAATTAAAGATGGAAGAAATATGATCAAGTAATTCAGGGAAGGTACTAAATATAAGTTGGCTGAATTTGTCTAGCAAAGACCCTAGACTGTCAGATTACATTTAAAAAGTGACATTCTATTGCATGTGGTTTGTAAGAAATACACCTAAAATAATGAGACAAAAGTTGAAATAATGAGAACACAACCATAAACACAGCCAAATGCATGCAAAAAAGCCACATTATTATACATATTATCTCTAACTTTTTTAAAGCTCTTTATTGGAATATAATTGCTTTACACTGTTGTGCCAGTTTTTGCTGTACAACAAATGAATCAGCTGTATTTATACATATATCCTCATAACCCCTCCCTCCCACGACTCCTTCCCACACTCCCTATCCCAGCCCTCTAAATCATCACCCAGCATCGAGTTGATGTCTATAACCTTTGAAGTGGTATATAACCACAAAAAATAAGTCTGCTTAAATCTGTGTAAGAAATTCCACTCATTTGACATCAAAAACTCTCCTTCTCCTTGCACAATTGCTGGAATAGGTGTTAATTTTCAGGAAAGAATAAAAAGATCAGGAAGCATTTCTTTACCTTTTTGTAGGACGCTTGAATGGCTTGTTTGAAGGCAGAACTATGCGTGCTGCTTTGGCTTCTCTTTGAGGAATAAAAAATTGGCACATAAAAAGAGCCTTCCTGGTTGCCGAAAACTGAGCCTTGTTGATCTTTATTATCTTCAAGAGAAATTAAATCCTCGTAGAAATCTGTTTCCAAATCATCCTCTGCAGTTTGTACCTGGAGAAAAATCCACGTGAAGTAAGACATAATATAGGAAATATTGGGATTACTCGTGAACACCTAGTGCAGCAATCATTCATCCATTTATGCCTTTAGTAAATAGTTAGTTGAAGACCCATCTTGCTAGAGAACAAGGAATAGCGTTAGTCCCTGTCTTCAGGGAGTCCAAGTTTAGTGAGGAAGAAAGATAATCACAGACGCTTAATACAATGTGGGTAGTGTTGTGTTGCCAGTGGGATTGCCATGGCTATAAAACACAGAGAGGCAATACCAGGGAAGTCTGCACCAAGGAAATGACTCCAAAACTGAGATTTAGTGAGATGATAAGAACAGAGAGCCATTTTTAGTCTGCCTGTGAAGTTGAGGCCGTTTGCAATCTAATGGAAGGTATCTTTCAGAAAATTGAGGCCTAGAAAAGGGGAGGACAGATCCTGTCCTACCCCTGCCCTGGCTCCATCACCACCTCCTTAGCCTTATTCACATGTTGGGCATTAGCATGTCACTGGCCGAGTCTGCAAGACAGAGGACAAATAATCCAATAATCCATTGGTTCTGCCTGATGGGTGGTTATCAGTTTTCACCTGACTGGGTCTGGGAGGAAGAGAAAAAACAGCAATGGGACTTGAATTATGAGTGGAGCATGTATTTTCCAAGTCCAAGGTAAATCCTTGTTATGGTTATGCTGGTAAGAAGAGAGCAATGGACAAATTTTTTAAAGTTGCAAAGTAAATTGATGGAAGAGTACTTCTTTATGTTAAAAATGCTCTGTAGGGACTTCCTAGGTGGTGCAGTGGTAAAGAATCCGCCTGCCAATGCAGGGAACACGGGTTCGAGCCCTGCCCTGGGAAGATTTCACATGCCATGGAGCAACTAAGCCCGTGTGCCACAACTATAAAAAAAAAAAAATGCTCTCTGTACACCTGAAACTAACACAACATTGTAAATCTACTATATTCCAATTAAAAAAAAAAAAAAGCTTGTCTGGTTTGCAATGGAAAAATCTCGTTTTAAAATATTCAATATTAAAATGCACTGTGAGGCAAACCACATGTCACGATTAAATAGTTTGCACAATTAGTCAAGGGAAGAAATAACCCAGCTGCAAGAGAATCTTGCTCAACAGTAAAATACAGTCAAAAGTTCAGTGTTCCTTTGAGATGTTGCAGTGCACGCTAGTTAGCATTTAAAATGTCCACAAATGAAGGTCATCTGTTAACAGCAAAGCAGCACAACCATATTTAAATGTAGTTGCTGACATTTCTTTATCGTTTGTCTAAAAAAACCTGACTACAAATATTTTGTTTTGTAAGCTAACTCACACAAGAAAAGATGGGTCAGCTTAAAGAAAAACATATTTGCACGTAGGGTAGGGGCATTGTGTATTCCAGATAGGAGCTCAGAGAAAATCTGATCACATGTATTGGCTTGGTGGGAAGGCAGGTTTATAGATGAGCAGTGCTGTAAAATTAGATTGAACTGGGAAACTGGGCCAGGCCTTGTATGCCCTGCTAAAGCATTTGAATTGACTTCTCAAGGCAAGATTTTGCATCTAATAAGTTCTTTAAAAATATTAATTGAATGATTGAAAAATTGAGAATACTGCCATCACATTTGTTTTGCAAAGATCATGTCAGCTATAGCTAACTAAAGCAGAGGCACAGAGAGTGGTTTAAAAACTATTGCAGTCAGCCAAATGAGACAGGAGAATTGGCCAGGTGTAGGGGAATGGTGGTTGGATAGAGAGAAAGTGGTGAATTTGAAAGATATTTAGGAGGTAAGTCAACAGAAGTTGCTGACCAAGTAGATGTGTATGTGTATGTGGGAGAGAGAGAGAGAGAAAGAGAGAGAGAGACGGAGAGAATGAACAGGAATGCTGTTCCATGAATGGGAATATGGAAAGCCGAGACAACTTTTGAAAGGAGGAAGATGGGTTCTTTTAGTGATGTGTAAGGAACAGCTGCTGGGCTCTGATTAACTTCATTTTCCTAGCTTTTTCCAGGAAGAGATGTTAAGCAAACTCTGGGGGAGAGATTTTAATCCCCATTTTACTTATTTCTAGCCCATCCTGACTATCTGTAGACTATCTGCTAATGACTTCCTGGGGCTCTATATGTGTTGGTGCTTTCACTTTTGTGTTTGAAGAAAGGAGCTGGTTTGTAGGGAGGGACAGAAGAGGATAAAGAGACTCGGGGGAATGGAGGGGACACCGTGACACCTGGTTTCTTGTGAGATGAGGGTTAGAGACAGAGCTTGAAGCTGTGAATCTCACAAGGGATTTAGTGAGGCTTTGGGGGCACTGCAGACCTATGAAGTCTTGAGGCTTTAGGATACAGCAAGAGACCTTGTCTAGGTAGGTCAGTGTATAGGTAAGAATCAAAAGTCTAGTGGTAACTGTGCTCTGTAGTTTGCTGGTGACAGCAAGTGCTGTAGTGTACAGCCAGTAGCAGGCAGCAGCTCCAAAGAAAAGAGAGGAGGATTCCTGAGACAGAGATGCAACTCTGGAAACTGGTGCTGGGATCTTATGGTGACTCTGTATTTAGTGTTTGGAAGATTCCTGAGGGGCAGAATTCTCCTTATGGTCTTCCATTCTGACTTCCTATCCAATTGCCTTCCTTTCAGGAACCCTCTTTAATCTTTGTGTACCAGCCAGCCCATGGTTTCATCTGTCTCAATAAGCTCCGACACTGTAGAAGAAAGGAAGTCAGATGGCTGCTGAATTTCTCCTCCTCTACTGTTTTCAGTAAGGAATAGCTTAGATTTGCACAGCTGTCTGTTAACGGCATGAACAAAGTAATAAAGCAGTCAGTGGAAAGTAAACCAATAGCTGTGACCTCAGGTCTGGTCTTTTCCACATCTTTGTTTGGAGAAACATCACTATGACCTTCCTCAGCAGTTGGATATCATCTAAAACTCAGTGACATATAGTTAGAGATCAGCTCAGGCAGCTTCTTAAAGTCAGACAAGTTTTAGAACTATGTGGATAATGAAATGAATCTAATTTCTTCTGAATGAGGATTTCTCAGGCTGTGTTTCCTGATGTAACTTGCCATGCTTGGGTGACAGAGTCATATGGGTGGATCCAGCCTTTTGCTGGTAAATGTTTAACAACCAACTCTCTGAGAGGGGGGAAGAACTGATTTACTACAGCATTTGCCTTTTCTCTTGGTGTATATATTCCTACTATAGCTGATTTCAAGCTACCTATGTGATACCCCTGAACTCAAACTTGGGAAGAGATGCACAGTAGCAAATTATTAGTACTTTTTTGGTGGAAAAAATAATGGTTTATAATGTTTAGCAAGGACTGCCAGTAGGCTTTGATAGTTAAGTGTTGTGTCCTACAAATTTTTACACAGTATTTTTGAGATACAATAGATGTAAGTAACCTCAAGAGCATAGATAATAGTCAAATGTGGCAAAATAATTGAGAAGTGATACATTTTGAGTAATTATCATCTGTGCTTTTAATATCATTAATCATAAGGTTATATATTTAATATTTAATTATGGCTATATTTAATAATCAGCTTGCAAAAATCCTGAAAATTTAACAGTGGGTTTTTGCAAGCTGGAAGAGCTGGCTCTAGCACACCATTGGTGAACTTCACAGGTGATACCTTTTAAATGATAGTTTATGAAATGTACTCAGATCTGGCACTCATGGCAGAGTTGTTAATATTTTTCTTGATGTTTCTATCAAGGTCTCATTAGGCACAGGCCACACTGGACTAGGAGCCAGGAGCCAGGAGTTCTAATTCCTCTGTGTCATTTACTTGGTGCATCACTCTGAGAAAGTTTCTAACTTCAGTGATCTTAAACCTTCTATTAGTAAGACGAACATAAAATAAATTTCTCTTTCTGGGAAGGTTGTTATGGCTCTTGAGTAAAACAACATATGCAAGTACTTCAAAAACTCTAGGTATCACATAAGTATAAAGTGCTATCTAAGCCCGTATTTGCTCTGATGTGCTGAGCTTAACATTTGTTACTTGTAAAACTGTGTAGAAGGGATGCTTGCTGAGAATATAGGCAGTAGGGTTTTTTTTGAAAACTATTTTATTTTGAAAGTAAGCTTATGGATTGGTTGTTTAGGAGCTAGAAAGCATCCTGCAGCATATCAATATTATATGTAAATGTTTGGGTTTTTAGCTCCGTCTACAAAGCCTACCCAATACATCTTAAGAATAGAATACATCTTCCATCATTGACAGAATTTTCGATGTTACTTTTTGCTTTGGAAAAATGTCTCTTGCGAGTTCCTATTCAGCATACCAGCAAGAACTTTTCTACCGTCCTTGGTGGTGGTGGACTCTCTGGGGTTAGCATCTTCTGGATGTGTGGGGAGACAGTGAGGATTTTCTTTACCTGGTCAGTCACTTGTTACTCTCGTTACATCTACCTCCAGGCAGAGATGGGGCTCCGCAGGGTAAGTCTCCCCAAAAGTGTTTGGATTTGGCAGTTGGAACCCAAGGACATTTCCCTACACCCATTAATGTATATTAGATGGTTTTTAAATTGAGTTGGTCAAATTGGAAAATGCCTGTATTTATATGAATATAAAAGTTTTTTTTTTTAAAGAAAGGATTAAATGACTTTTTCTGAATGCATACCATCTGTAATGTGGTCTTCTAAGGCCACTTCGTTCGATTTTCTGAAATTCTCTCTAATATGTCAAATTTGTGTATGCATGAATGTAAACATTAAAGTCATGTCTTTCCTGTTTTTCTTATCATAAATTAAAAGAAACAAATTGTTTACTTTAGGGCAGCAAGTATGGAGTACTTATCACGTGTAAGGTACTGGGCTAGATTCTGAGAATATATAGTACGCTGCTCCTTACCACTTAGGAAAACAAACCGAAAACCAAACCATCTAAGAAAATGGGATGGAAGGTAGCAGAACTACCCCCATTATATTTAAATTCGTCTTAATTCTTTTTTTTTTTTTTGTTTTACAAGCCAGGCACTCTTTTATGTCTAAAATCTGTGGTTACCCAAGAGAACTAACTATGGTAGAAGAAAATGCTGAATAAACCAAGTCATTTATCTGAGTGGGGACGTGTTATAGCTATGTGTTCACGGGAGAAAGCATGGACTCTGGAATTTGGAAAAGATGTGCTTAAATCTCCAATCCACGGCTTACTAGCTGTTTACCTTTGAGCAGATTGACTTCCCTTATTTTCCATCTGTAAATTGATGATAATAAGTGACCTCACTGGGTTGTGGAAGGATTAGTAGGTGATTAAACGTGTTCATTACCTTTTTATTCTGTCCCTTCCTTCATGACTATTTTTTCATTGGGAACTTAGCTTATAAGCACCGTTGGCGTTTGGAGCACCTCCATGATAGACTGTCGTACCTCGAAGTTGACATTTTCTAGATTGGCAGGAAAACGGTATGGATTACTTGCTCTGCTGCTTTTGACAGTTTTACATATTCCTCCAGTGAAAGAGTTATCAAGGACTTCTCCTCTGGGCTCTCCTGCCAGAAAATGAAACCTACAAACAAAGTAATTTTTAAGAATTCAATAGATGTAGAGCAATCTTTAAAATTTACTGTATTTATATGAAAGAAATTCTTCTCTTAGACATTTTTGGCTTATGACAAATGGCTTGAAGGAAAGCCCCTTTTTTCTAATTTATGGTGAGGTTTCCAAAAAGGGCTGGAAGCCAAAACTCATCCCCTCTGGCTCTGTTAGGTTCTCCCTAGTCTACTTATTTAATTGTTCCAGGCTTTCATCATGAAATAAAATTTGGGTTTATAATTATTTCATGACTTACAAAACTAGTACAAACTTTGGAAACAGATTATGAAATAAATTATTACATAATTAATGACATTCTGGGTCCACTTCCTTCAGTATGATACAGTAAAAGAATTCTTTAGAGAGCTAATAATGAAATAGTAATAGCAATATTTTATTAGAATTATAATCATTATTGTTTTTGTTAATAACTATAATGATATTTAAAATTTGTTTAACAAATGTTTACATAATATTTACTGTGTCTAGTACTGTTTGATCTGTATTTAATATTAATATTATATTTACTTAATGTTTATGATAACCATGTGATAAAGATATAATTATCATACCCATTTTACAAATGAGGAAATTGAAGCACAGATAGATTAAATAGCTTAGTACAAATCAAGTATTTAAGAAATAGTTTTGTGGTAGATGAAAACTTCTCCAGAATGCTAATTGTTTTTCAAGTTCTTATAGATATTAATATGTATTCTGTGAAAAAAAGTTTTGTGTCAGAATTTGATAATACTGGATTGCATATGATGAGAATAGAAAATATATATACTGGTCTCTGCTCCCCATTTCCTGTCACAGAGCTCTCAAAACCCCTGTAATTTCCTGAATGATAAGAATACTAAGAGCACCTTTTGTGCTAATATTTTTTGACACAGGGCTTCTCAATTCCTTGGAATTTCTTGGGTGATAGCAGTTTCTTTTGTTCCAATGAGGTGACTCTTGGTAGCTTCCTGGATGGGGGCTGGTCACCAGAAAGATCATGCCATGATTCAATGCTTGGAAATTTTTGCCCTACCCTCCTTTCTCCAGAGAGGGGAAAGAGGCTAGAAACAGAGGTAATGATCAATCACACCTATGTAATGAAGCCTCCATAAAAATCCCAAAAGTATGGGGTTCAGAGAGCTTCCAGCTTGGTGAGCACATGGAGGTGCAAGAGAGTGGTACCTAACAAGGGCATGGAAGCTCATTCCCCTTCCCACATCCTTGTTCTACACATCTCTCCCAATAGGCTGTTCATCTGTATCTTTATCATATCCTTTTATAGTGCACTGGTAAATGTAAATAAATTATTTTACTGCATTCTGTGAGCAGCTCTTGCAAATTAATCAAACCCAAAACGGAGTTCGTGGGAATCTTCAACGTGTCAGAAGCACAGGTGGGAATCTGAACTTGCAATTGGCATCTGGCATTGTGGGGGGGATGGGGGCAGTCTTGCAGGACTCAGCTCTTAAGCTATGGGATCTGACACTATCTCCAGGGAGATCAGGTCAAAATTCACTTAAATTGTAGGGCTCCTGGCTGGTGTCATAGAGAACTGCTTGGTGGGGGGAACCCATCCCACATCCAGCATCAGAAGTGTCGTGAGTGTGGCAGTATTGTGAGAATGAATGAGGTACGCAGAAGGAGGATCCATATGTGAATCAGATCTCAATAAAGCTGTTTAAAAAAAAAAAGAGTGATTCCTGTGGGTTCTATAAGATGTATCTCATAGTCAAATTCTCAACCATATTTGAATTTGTATCAATGGGTATTTGAGGAAGGAAGTAAGAGGAGCAGGTCTAGAAAAAACTTTCCAAAGTACTTAAGTTAGCATGACATACACAGGTACTTAAGACTCTTTCATCTTCTGAGTTAAGAGGGGTCAATGAGGAAAAAAGAACGGTTGACTTTACACTGCCTTATATAACGTGCTTATAAGTGCATCACAAAGGGCTTGAGAAAAATGGTTCCCAGGTCATGAGGGATCTGTGAAGGTAGCAGCTGCTAGCAGAGAGCCTGAAGACAGGATTTTTGTGGAGGTGGCTGTCAGGGCACACCTGAGGAAACTTTTAGGAGTAAAGCCAACTAGGCAGCAATTTTCAGCTCTATTCTTTCTCTTCCTCTTTTGGTATTGAAGTGGACTTTAAATATTTTGGTGTTTCAAATACATCATGGCTTTTAATATTTAATATTTCTAAAGTGTTTCATTTAATTTGGCTGTAATGTTTTATTTTGTAACTTTTTGAATTTAATTAACACTTTTGTATATATACATACATAAATATGCATGTGTGTTCATGTATTTATACGTGTGTGTGTGTGTGCACGTGTGTGTGTTTGCATTTGTACCTTGGCTGAGCCTGAGAAAAAACAAACAGCAAACTGTTAGTGCCTGATTCTTGCTTCAGATTTCAGACCTGTGACTGATGTTGACAAAATGTCAATGTTGATATGTCTTATTAAATTCTTCCTTGGAGAGATGCCACATAAAAAGAGAGACAAGCCACCCAGGAAGCTTCTTTTTTTTGCAGTAGGAATGTGTTGGAGGGCGGCAGAGATTCTAAGGCCAGCAGATTAGAGAGATTCCAGTAAGCAGCTCTCAAAACTCTCAATCCCTGGGGAGGCGAGGAGAGGACTGGCTGTCCCCGCGCCAGCAGGTTTTGCTCATTTCTGAGAATCCTTGGGATCACAGCTCTGGTTGGCAGAGGCCCATACGGTCCTTCTGCCAAAGTACACATAACATGTGGTCCTCCCCATCTGTAACTGGAGAGTCTAGACCAACTGGACAAGAGGTGAGTTTGTAATGTCACCCCTAATCAATCAGAACATTAGAAAATGTGATTATCAGTGGGAGTTTTTGGCTGAGTTTTTCTTCCAAAGAAAGGAAAAAAAGAAACCATTTCTGTGCCTTGATAAGAAGATGCTGTTGAAACAGTCTCATTGAAATCAACTCTAATTAGGAGTTCTCAGGACAGAACCTCAAATCAGCTTGTAGTCATCCAACACACAGATGAGGAAACTATAGCCCAGAGATGTTCAATTACTTGGTCACGAGCGAATGAGTTAATGCAGAAGTAGGTCTAGAACATGGCTCCCCTTATTTCCAGACTAATGGCTGTTCCATTGTACTGCTGTCCTTGAGTTTAGTTCAATAGCTTCTAGTTTTTATTCTAATCAATGAGGTTGTGTTTGCAATTGCTGCTATTTGTCTTTGGTGCCTCAAGGTATCATTTTATGCAGGTCTGGCAGTACAAGTAAAGACTTAAAAGAAGCCCACTACAAAGCAACAAAAGTTTATAGAAAACTATTTACTTTCTGGCCAAAAATTGATGGAAGAATTCTTTACCATGAGAACAGGAGAGTACCAAGGGATTACTGGTTTTCCTTATGCTTCCAACTAAGGTTTAGCTCTTGTTTTCAATTTCTTTTCTGTTTCCTCAAGTTTTCTGAGACATTGTCTCAGTCTAATGAATTTAGTATCCCTCGCCAAACCTCCAATATCCTCATGACCTAAAAATAGGGACATTAGAATTTCTGAGCACTATTCAAAGATTGGGAGGAGGGTTGCATGGTCTACCAAGGTTTCTTCCACGATGTTCCCATCTCTGAGGCGGAATATTATCCCAAATCAGAATGAAATGGCAGAAATAACCCCGGTTTTGGAGTCTGGATTTGAATCCTGTTCCTCCTTAAACTTGGACAGGTTATTTAATCTTGCTGAGGGCTCATTTTCCTGGTTTGCAAGTTGGGCAAGTAGAACCAGATAGTAATGCAGGTCTGACCTTCTGCCTTTAAATGGTATTGACCTATCCATGCATCACATAATCCATGTAAAAGGAAGTTGTGGACCCCCTAGCCACGTTCACAACATCTCCCCTGCTTTTTCACACCGTTGTTTATCACCTTCTTTTTTCTTTGTTTGCCTGCCTCCTTTCCTTCTGGCTTTGTTTCCACCGTTGGCTCAAGGCTTGCCTCTCGTGCTTGAAGACTGGTTTTGCTTCTTCAGTGTTTTCACTTTCGATACACTCACAAGCATATACTGTTTGATACCCCTTTCCCCAGTGTCAGTATGAGTTTTTGGCTGAGGTTTTCTTCCAGGGAAGGGAAAAGAAGGAAACCATTTCTGTACATTGATAAGATAATGTTGAAGCACGCTCATTGAAATCAACTCTAAGTAGGACATTTTAAGGTGGAACCTCACATCAGTTTGTAGTTATCCAACATAGATGTGGAGGCTGCTCATTTCTGAGTGGGTCCTCACCCTTTCAAGACCTGGTCCCAGGAATCCACCCTGGTACCTCCCAGCTTAGCTGGCCTCCCACCAGTTTGCCCTGATCCCCTCCAGAGCTGTCAGAAGGCTATAAAAGAATTAAAACAAACTATGTTTATCAAGTACTCATAGCATTGTCTGCTACAAACCAAATATGAAAATGCTACATTCTTTTATTCCCTAGGAATGAGGATTATGGCCACGTGCGGCTTGAGCGTGGTAGCCGAGTGTCAGGGACAGGGCTGGTGGGAGGAGTAAGAGGTTAATGAAGAATGTGGATGATGGTGGGTCTCATTGCTTCATTGCTGCTTCCGACTCATCAGTTCTGAGGTGGTTCTACTTCCCAAATGACAAAAAGATGCTACATACCCAGTGCCCATCAGCTGCACACTAGGGATGGGATTATAGTTCCGTGAGCACACTGATTTCTTTCTCCCACAATTCCTTTCATCTGAATTGTCTCCACAATCATTTTCTCCATTGCATTCCAACTTGCTGGCAATGCAGCGACCTAGACAAGAAACAGCAACATTGACAACAAATGGTCATTTAAGAAAATATTTGTTGATTTGAAGCATGAGTACTTTAAATTTCAAGGGAAGGTTGAGGGGAAGTTTTCATTATCTTTGATAATTTAGGAAATATGGAAATGGAATGAAAAACTGATATTTGCCCTTATTTTTTCGGATTACAAGAGTCAGGGTAGGATTATTTAGTCAACTCTTGAGCTCATGGTCTTAAATAAGAGCGATAATTCTGGAAGCTCATTCCCATTGCAGTGAACTCGCTCAGAAATCATTGTTCTTTTGGAGAAAATTAACAACAGGCTCAGAATTTTCTTTTGATTCAGGATAACAGACTCAAGGTCACTGTTATTATTCAAAAAATCTATAATTTCACACACACACATCTATAGGTACACACAACAACTTGGCTGAATGTCTAACATTTTATGTTGAGTGAAATAAGCCTGAAACAGAAGAGTCATGCATGTGAGTTCTTTATCTGATGTTCAAGATCAAGGAGAGGGATTAACTGGAAAGAGGAAAGAAGGAACTTTCTGTGTTCACAAAAATTTTCTGTACCTTGATTGGGGGTTGTTTGCATGGGTGTACATGCACATTAAAATCAAATTGCACACTTACTACCTGTGTATTTTACTATATATAATTATTTTACCATATATAATTACTACGTATTTTATTGTAGATATTCACTGTTTATGATTACTGTTAATAATTGTTTCACTGCATATAATTTACTATAGCTAATTCTTGTTTGGACAAATTAAATGCCTAGGTACTACAGTATTAGGTAGCAGTTTGAATACATTTAGAAAATAGTACCAATTCCAAGTTCTCAGACAATTCCCCTCCTTTTTAAACTTGATGAATTTCACAAGGATTCTAGGAATCAGTGTGTGCCTGTATATTACCGAAGTTGAAATGCTTTATGTAAAATGAGAGATAGCCCTTGCCCTGATCCCTCAGCCTCTTGCTTACAATCAGGGATGCTGGCATCTGTACCACTGTGTACTACTCAGGATTATCTGGTTATATATTTTAAATTGTGATCAACTTCTCACTACAGCTATGCATGACTAATGTTTGGGGAAATTAGGTATTCTATTGAATTAAATTTTTTTTACTAATAGAGAGTTTCCCAGAAAGCGCTTAGTTTCAACTTTTTTGATGAATAATCTTCAGTAAGAAGGTAGAATGTAATAAGAGTAATTAAGTCCTCCTTTGATTATTCAGCATCTTGTACCGAGAGCGTTATGACAGCTACGAGCATCATCATACAAGACTGAAAATACAGAGGGAATTGAATTCCTGCCAATCCCAAGATATAAGCTGAAAGATGCTCTGTTTTTAAAACAGCACATCTCTAGTTTTTGCTTTTCTTAGGGCAGAGCAGAATGGGTAATTTAGCTCACAATAGAGATGCTTTCCCTAAAGAAAAAAAGGACAAATATTACAGTTTTTAAAAATTTTGAACCTAGCATTCACAAAAGCTAACTTTCGATGTGGTTACACTCAGAAATATCCCATTTTATCAGGTGGAGGTAGGGATACACACGTAAGGTAAGTTCTCATTAACCCAGATTGGTGAGTGGGGTACCAGATATGTTAGGAATTCTATTCATGTTGTACTTTCAAGGATATTAGAGAGGCTCTAGTAGCAAGGGTAGGGATGAAAGTAGGAGGACATCTTTTGAGTGATGTTTAGGAGTGAGTGGCAGGAGTGATATAGGTCTGATGGGACGCAGTTGAGAATGGTTCCAGGTCACGGAAATGCAATGCAATAGGAAGCACAAGGGAGAGAGATTGTAAGCCATAAATATAGCCTGTATACCAAAGAAGGAATGGGAAAGATGAAGGGAAGTTTGGATAGCACGGGATTTATAGAAGTCAGCATGCTTACGTAGCTTATACCTGGAGCTATGTAATCATTTTGAAATTGTACATGTTTTTCCAATTTACTTGAACTGTTTTGTGTTATTACAGTGGCAAATTATTTGTATAACCAGTTGCAAATTCTCATCTTTATGCTCAAAGTTAGGACTTTGAGAGAGGAGTTGGTGTAGTGTATAAGGATTAGCCTCATGAATACTTCTCAAAGATTCATGTATACATTAAAGTAATATATTCAGTCCTGGGGGAATCTGAACAGCAATTATGAGAGAAGAAAGGAATGATAGACATGTTTTTTTGTTAATTGAGCCAAACATTATCTTGAGTCAGACAAATAAGGGTCCATCCAACCTTTTATTCCTTTTGAGAGTGGCATTAGTGGATGTTTCTAGGAGAGTACAGGGATATATCACCTTCAGTGGACTATTTAACAACCTACAGACCACGGCATCACCCAATCAGCATGGATGCCAACCATATTTGTGCCAGGGATTAGCTAGTTAGTGGTTGAATGCTAGGAAGATCTAGGGATCCTGGGGAAGGGATCTGGACAGTGGGGCAGAGGTCTCTAAGAGAGCTCAGGGCAGCAGCTGCACACCAGCCGTTACAGATGCGTTTCAACAATTCAGTTTATATCACTAGCTATGGACACATTACTGATGAACGAGACATCAGCTGTGCCTGTACCAGTAGCTTTACTGAAATTGCTCATTATGAATTGGTAGCCCATGGATGTGTCTAAAGCCTTCTCGAACTTGTGGTTATTTTTGGCCTAGACAAAGCTCTTTTGTAATAAATTTCGTAGATTTATCACCCACTGAATAAAAGAGTCCTTTCTGGTAATCTATTCTAAAAACTACCCTTCAAGCGTCAAGTAGTTGTGCTTCAATTCTAAATTTTTTATCTTAATATTCTGGATATAGTGCTTAGGTCTGTATCCGCCTCAGCCATTGCTATCAAGGTTTTTCTCATACTCCCTCTTTTGTCAATATGTCACATTACCTTATTTATGTAGGCATACTGTCGATCTCCCTACCCATGTCCCACCCTCACATCTCAGGTTTGGGGGATGAGGCACAGAGGGAAAACCCTGGCACCAACGTTCCGGTCTGACGTTCAGAAAAGATTGGCAAAGCTGAAGGCAGGAAGCAAGGAGTAAGAGGAGAGAAACATGAGACCCAAATCTGGGGTCAATTTTCTATAGGAATTTGAAGTCTACTATTTAGTTCTAAATACTTCTCAGTGTATTCCAGAGTACATAAAAATGATGTGAATTTTATTCATCTGAACTCTAATTTTATTTTAGCTTTAAATTTGACTATATAAGAAATCAGTGAACTATGGCCCATGAATGAAAACTGACCTGCCACTTGCTCTTGTAAATAAAATTCTACTGGAACACAGCCAGCTCATTTGTTTATATACTGTCTACAGCAGCTTTGATGTTAAGATGCCAGAGTCGAATAGTTGCTACATAGACCGTATGGCCTGCAAAGCCTAAAATATTTACCATCTGGACCTTCCCTGAAAAAGTGTGCAGAAATCTCATCTAGATGGTTCAAAATACTGAGCTTTTGAGAGTTATTAATTAGCAAGAGAATACATAGATTAAGTAGTATATTCAAAATTTGA
The DNA here is from genome assembly GCF_030028045.1 of Hippopotamus amphibius kiboko. Classification (NCBI taxonomy): domain Eukaryota; kingdom Metazoa; phylum Chordata; class Mammalia; order Artiodactyla; family Hippopotamidae; genus Hippopotamus; species Hippopotamus amphibius. Next base: position 37,116,485 of record NC_080200.1, on the reverse strand, counting down.
TTACAATCTAATGATACTTAAGTATCAAAATTTATAAATCTGAATGAGAATTGGACTTGAAGGGAATGTTGCCATCATTTAAATCATTTTCTGTCTCCTCTTTTGCAGTTACCTTTGGAGTCATTCAACGGACCACACGAGAAAATTTGTCACATCATCTCTAGTCATCCCTTTGACAATATCTTGGCATTAATATACTTATTTTAATAAATTCTATTACAATTTTTAAATCTGTCACTCCTTTTCAATTGCTTATTCGGATTCTAGATTTGTGCTTATTAATAGCCGATTTTTAAAAGTATCTGTCTCCTCCTCCGTCTCCTCCTCCTGCCTGTTCTCTTCCTCCTGCTGTATAACAGCGTAGGAACCTGGGAACCGTACTTGATGAGGAAATGAATCAGGTAAGTGGTCAAGATGATTATAGCTTGAAAGCTATAATTTTACACATGAATAGCATGTAATTGGTAGCATAACACCCCTTTCTCCCCAGGCTTAAAATATGGTGGGACTTCTTTATCATGACTTTCACTGGGAGTCAACTGGAATAAATTTATTTAGTCATTTTTTAGTGAAGACTGAACATTTTCCATAAGTACATTACCACTGTCACAGCGGAATTTATTCTTGCAGTCAACCTCTTCAATTTTGCAAAGCTTAGTTGGGATGCATGGTTGAAAGGTTGTGAGGGGCTCAGTACACGGTTGTCCTCCAAACTGACTGGGGCGCAAGATGGACCTGACCTTAAACTGAAAGAAAAGGAGAGAAAGGCGAATAACTCTGAGGCTGGATCACAGCCAAAAAGTATCTAAAGAAACTGGGCTTCTTAATCACAGTAGTGATTTTTCCTATAGTGGCATTTCCTAAATTAAAGAATGACTTTTTCCAGTTCTGTGTGTCCTTAGAGAAGTCAATACTTTTCAGCTCTCATTTTTCCAGCCCGTAAAAATGAGGAACTGGGACAAAAGGTTTCTTGAGATTTCTAACTCTGAAATGATATGATTCTAAACTGAATAGAAATCAAATGCACAAATATTTACTGAGCATGTCCTGAGTGCAATAAATCTTCCAGGTAATAACAGTGGCCCTTTTATTCTTCAAAGATAGTGTGAAGTGATAAATGTGAAGGATTCGGGGGCTCTTTTGCCGAGGAAGTCACCATGGAGACCAGGACTGACACATTCTCCACACTTTAAAAGATTTTAAATGGGCAGTGGTAAAACAAAGAGTCAGGGGAGGATAGAAATAGGACAGAATTAACAAGTACTTGACTTTGAACTCAGAAAAATCCAGATTCAAAATGTAGCTTCTATTCATTGGTAGTGTATTCTTGGGCAAATTACTTAACCTCTAATGAGCTGTAACTTCCTCATCTGTAAAATGGGTAGAAATACAGTGTGACCTGAAGTTTGAATAAGGTGATATATGTAAAGGGCCTAGAACGGTTTCTCTCATAGAGTAGGTGCTCCAGCAATGAGTTCCTTTTCTCCCCCCTCAGATCTTTATTGGAGTACAATTGTTTTACAATGTTGTGCAGTTTCCACTGTGCAGCAAAGTGAGTCGGCTGTATTTACATATATATCCCCATATCCCCTCCCTCTTGAGCCTCCGTCCCCTCCTCCCTATCCCACCCCTTTAGGTCATTACCAGGCATCCAACTGATCTCCTTATGTTATGCAGCTGATTCCCACTAGCTAGCTATTTTACATTTGGTAGTGTATCTCTATCAATGCGACTCTCTCACTTCATCCTGGCTTCCCTTTCCTGCCCATGTCCTCAAGACCATTCTCTGTGTCTGCATCTTTATTCTTGCATGGGCCAGTGCCCTTACAGGAATGAGCTAGAGCTGGGTAAATACTGCAGCTGGGAACAGTAAACAAATTGAGGGACTTTCCCATGGGGAGTGGGAAATTAGAAGACAGGCAAGAAGTCATTTTAATTAATGCCCTCATTTCTGTCTGATTTTAAACCTTGAACTGAAATCCCCATTTGTCAGCACCTGTTTTTGCTTTGTGAGCTCTCAGAGCACACAGGCAGTGGAGCTTGTTGTGAGCTCTCAGAGCTGGGTGAGTCCAATACCAGTCCTGGGGGGCAGAACTTTTGTTTGGTGTTCCCATGACAATAAACCATGCAAAATGAAATCCCCTCCTCCTCCCCCCTCCCCCCCCCCCCCGTATTGCTAAATGGAATTTTCCCTCAATGGAAGTTGGGACAGTTTATTTCAGAAATTGAAGAATTTCAGCATTTCTGTGATTGTTGAATCTGTCAGGGAATTCAAGAATTTTACTGTGATTCCTATTTCCTGAATATACCCAGGTGTCACCTACCTGTTTTTCAACACAAGGGTCACAGTCTGACCACGGTCCATAATCTCCCAGGAGGCAATTGATAGGACAAGTTTGCCAGTTGCATTCTCTGGTCTCCTGCTTGGTGCAAAGCCGGTCACAAAAGTTTTCCAGATAGTACTGATTTACAACGATTTGTCTGTAATAGTGAGGAACAAGCTGCTTAGCATGAGCCTATTCACTGTGGCTCCAGCCCCGTAAGAAAAAGATCATGGACTCAATTACAGTGAATAAAAGGAAAGAAGGTTTTCACGGAAAATCGGGCAGTGTGACATAGGCGCGGTTCTCACCACTTAATGGAACTCAGGACTGGGTCTGTAATTTGTGGGCCCCTGTGCAGAATGAAAATGGGGGCCCTCACGTTCAAAAATTATTAAGAATTTCAAGAAAATGATGGCAGAGCACTAAGCCAAGCCACAGCCCTTCTCAGTGTGGGGTCCATGAAGCCGGCTCTGATGGAATTCCTGGAAGGGACTGAAAGGGAAAGAAATGAAAGAAGAGGTTCTGCAAATTGCTTAAAAGATGACAACACAGTGTGATAAATGCAATGATTGAGATAGAGCCAGAGCACCATGAGGCCAAAAATTAAAGGAGAAAGTGACGTGAAAGATACATTTTAAAAACTTCATGTGAGTTTTCCAAGCAACAAGTGGAAGGGTATTCAGAGGGAACAGCATGTGCAAAGATTAGAGGTTGAGGAGGCTGACATGGCCATGGAGGAGCTTGTGGGATGGATCTGAAAAGTGCAGAATTGAAGGGATGGGATATATTGTGGTCCTTTATTTGGTAGGCAGTAGAGAGCTACTGAGGGACCTCTCGAGTAGAGAAGTATTATAAACAAATCTGTTCTTACATCCTTAGTGGGTGGTTTATTGGGACAGTCAGTTGGTGATTTTAATGGGACTCACACTACATATGTAAAAATAGTTTTCTAAAATAGATCTCTAAAAAGTGCTACAACAGTTAAAACATGTTAAATATATGCCTTTCTCCTCCAAGTCATGTGAGCATCTTCATGGAACAGAAATATTTAACAGATTTAAAGAGATTGCGGGGGAGGAGCAGTCTGAATTGATGAAAAGACTGAATTATTAAATGTTATCAAGTAAACACAGTTTTCTTGCCTTCTTGTCCATGCCAACAATCGAGCTAATAGCTAGCAGTGCTGCTCAATTGAGGTCCTGTTAGACTCAGTTTAATGAGTAGAAAATTCCTTATAATTAACTCACCAACTGTAGGCAAGCCAAGTTATGTGCTGATTGAAAAAAAGCCTGAGTAGTGATTCTAAGTTAAATAGTCAACTGAAAATACTGCACAGATTCTTAATCAAATTTCCTTGAAAAGCCTCAATTTTATGGAGAGAACAAAAGTAGACTCCATTTTAACCTTAAGAGGAAAAGACCTCAAATTCCATCCAAATTCATGAATTCTTTTTAAAATATATTTTTTTAAATTTGCAGATTATACTCCGTGAAAATTATACTTTTAGACATACTTCTTTTCCCCATTGCTTAGTGTGCCACTTTTGATTTTGCTAACTCTATCCTTGAGGTTTCGCAGGGCACGAAGAAGAGCTACAAAGTCCACACCCACCTCTGTCTGGTCTGGGTTCCAGAATTGCAGGTTTTTGAGCAGCTGGACCATTGAGTCCATGGGTAATGGTCACAGACACAGGCTTGGCTCTTGTCAATCAGAGCACTCAGCAGGATGAAGTACAAGACAGAGTGTCTGGCCATGCCTGGAGAGCCTCCAGACCCTGAAAAGAAAGGATAAAATACATATCAAACATTCATGGGGTAAAACTTCACAAGTCATTCTCAGTTACAGCCTCAGATATGATCTTAGGAAACATCTTGCTTTCCTTAAGGCAAGTTAACACCTATAAATTCACATGCTTATGAGTATAAATCCTATTTCTAAAGAATTTTAGGGTGGACATTCCCACAGTACTAGTAAGTTTCTCTGAACTGTTAGTGATAGCCTACAAGACAAATATGTAGTATATATCTATATCTCATTTCATTCCAAATGGAAATTTTTATAAAATCTTATACTTTTCAAAGTAACTGCTTATTTTGTGTGGGCAGTGCCCTCAAGTACTACCTAGTACAACCTTTCCGTTTTTCAGCTTTTCTGGGGCTGGGGAAGGACTTTATAACCTTTCTTTTTGAAGCTCTGTTTAGTTTCCTGGCATCTTGGAAGTTTGCTAAAGAGAAGTTTCCCTGTCCAACTATCTCTACTTTTAGAGTCATAGAAGTTACAGCTGGAATGGATCTTTGAAACCTTCTGGTTAAACTCCCTCATCTCACGCATGATGAGACTGAGGCTTAAGCAGAGACTATAAAGTTGAGGCTACATGACAAATAACAGCCTAAGACTCTTCATTCTTGGATGAGATGTGTCCCTTCACTGAATTTCTAATAACACTAATTAGTGTTACCGGAGCATCTAAATGCTTGGAACTCCATCACCCAGAACACAAGGGGGTTTACTGAGACGTGGCTGAATGCCAGAGAAACTTGGACCAGTGGCTCCCCATGTGCTATGGAGCCTGGAGGATCTGCGAGTGATTGGATGGAATCTGCAAAACCATATCTGCCCTCCAATATTGCCATTTTGATTTTTGTATCTTTAACAAAACATGCAGTGTGATTAAACATATACAGAATATGCTGCTGTAATTAATATAGTAACTTCCATTTAAAGAAGTAGAATGCCATTCACCTAATTCCTCTGTATCTTAGTTTTATTATCCATAAATTAGGAATAATACTTTTACCTTGTTCATAAGACTTGTGTTAGGATTCAGTAAGAAGAAAATTCATGTGAAGTGCTTAGAACAATCCTTGGTATAGAATAATTACTCAATAAATATTAACTTTTCAAAATAGTAGTAACACTTGAGTGTTTAAAATTTAATAGCTGTTGGTCATGAATTTTTCAAACTTTGGGCACCTTAAATTACAGCAAGAATTATGTGAAAATTGAAAATATGTTTTTTTTTTAATTTACTTATTTATTTTTATTTTATTTATTGGCTGCTTTGGGTCTTTGTTGCTGTGCGCAGGCTTTCTCTCTAGTTGTGGCGAGCGGGGGCTACTCTTCGTTGCGGTCAGTAGCCTTCTCATTGCGGTGGCTTCTCTTGTTGAGGAGCACGGGCTCTGGGCATTCAGGCTTCAGGAGTTGTGGTACGTGGGCTCAGTAGTTGTGGCTCTCAGGCTCCAGAGCACAGGCTCAGTAGTTGTGGTGCATGAGCTTAGTTGCTCCATGGCATGTGGGATCTTCCTGGCATAGGGATTGAACCCATGTCCCCTGCATTGGCAGGTGGATTCTTAACCACTGCGCCACCAGGGAAGTCCCAAAATTATGTTTTGATGTTAAATAAGACTATTCATGTTCAAAATGATTTAGAGATACAGCTGCAGTTACTTTTCATCTTACAAGTAAAATCAGATCCCTGACCATCTTTTTTGAAACTGTGATTTTCCACTAGTGTTTCCTCTCCCCCTTCACTGCTTTATTTTTCTCTGTTACACATACCTTCCTAATATATAAACTACTATGCAATTTAAATAAATATCTCTTCCTCCCTTTCTCCACTAGAATATCAACACCATGGTTGATCTTTTTTGTCTGTTTTGTTTATTTCAGCATTTAGAAGAATGAAAGCAAGCATAGCATGTAATGAATAAATGTAGACCTGAGTCTAGGAAACAGTTTAGAAGTGGGTTTTGATGAAATCTGAATAATGTAATTTAAGTCCATAATTACAGACACTTCTTTAATATTATTCTCAAATTTTCTGCCAGATTAAGGATATTTTATAGACTAGAAATGAACTTGTCTGTTCAATTGTCATCCATTGTTTCAGCAAGAGTGATCGTTTGTAGCATAACTGGTTTATTTCTAGTTTGTTGTAATAGTTGATTGAAATAAAAAACCAGATCTCTTGAGATTCAAATTTATTTTTAGAACACTTGTAATATATTAAGTTAGCCTGCCTCATTCAGTTGGTGACATTTATTATATTATAAAATATATAGAAATGTATGAAGAAGAAAATTGTTTCATTATATAACCAATCAGAAAACTTCTGCTGACATTTACAAAATACAAATAATACATGCCTATATTTGAAAATTTTAAACATAACAAAAAGAAAAGTGTAAGGCCTGAGGTCTCTTCTACCTGGAGCCAGAACCTCTCCCTATACTTAATCAGTTTTTTCTTTTTATAGGTAGCAAATGGAGGGAAAATTCTTCCATACATCACCTTACACATATACATGTATGTATGTTCTTTAAATAGACACACAAAAAAGAGGATTATGATGTATATTACTCTGTACTTTTTTTTTCACCTTACAGTATACTTTAAAGATATTTCCATGTCAATAGATGTATATCTACGTCATTCTTTTTAATGACTGCATAGTTTTATACCATATGGATGTATTATACTGAATTTAACCATTATTCTAACTGTGGCCATTTAGTATACATACATATCACAATAAAGATCTTTATATTATATCTCAGCATACTTTTGTAGTATATCCATAAGGCCAACACATGTATTCCTAGCAGTAGAATGGCTCAAATGATATGAATTTTAAAATATTGATAGGTTTTGCCAAATTGCCCTATTGAAATATGGCTCCCTCAAATATCTCAGAGGGTGTTTTAAAATTATATTTTAACGTGGTTACTTTTTGTTTTTTATTTGGATGAAGGGATGCTTCAGTTAAAAAAATGAAGTTCATCATTTTATAAATCTTCATTCAAGGCAAAAGTTTGAGACCAGATATAAGAATTGTTTCTCCAATATGCTCAGAAATTAGAGCATTTCTTCATAATAAATCAGTAAGCATTTAAATTTAAAAAATTTTTTAATTGAAATATAGTTGAATTACAATGTTGTGTTAATTTCTGGTATACAGCAAAGTGATTCAGTTATGTATATATAACTGAATATATATATGTGTATGTATATGTACATATATATATTTATTCTTTTCAGATTCTTTTCCATTATGGTTTATTACAGGATATTGAGTATAGTTCATTGTGCTATACAGTAGGACCTTGTTTTTTATACATTCTATATATACCAGTTTGCAACTGCTAATCCCAAACTCCCAATCCACCCCTTCCCCAGCCACACCCCCCCACCTTGGCAACCACAAGTCTGTTCTTTATGTCTGTGAGTTTGTTTCTGTTTTGTAGATAAGTTCATTTGCGTCATATTTTAGATTCTACATATAAGTGATATCATAGGGTATTTGTCTTTCTCTTTCTGACTTACTTCACTTAGTATGTATGTCAGTAAGCATTTTTAAACTGTCCTACAAGCTCAGAGAAAAATGCTAGAATAAAAGCAACCAAATCCGCTGACATTTGGCTAAATATGTCCTTCGATTTAAAATGGAACCGACACACATTTGAGTATCCATTGAGCGAGATAAAAAGAAATAGAACCCATTATCACTGTCTGGGGAGGGTAGACAGAAACTGAAGATACTCCCCGTGACTTTCAACCGAGCTTTTTTATCCAACTCATAGATAAGCTGCTACAGCCCTGTGCTATCTCAATCATAAAAATGAGAATCTCCTTTAAAGACCACTGTACTTGTCTGCCAATTTTAGTTCACTGGTACATAACTGGTTTCCTTCAGCATCACAGACATTGACTTTGGGACAAGAGTGTCCAGAAATTAGGCTGTGATCAGATCAAATACATAGTATGAGTCCTATATGTCAGACCCAAGCTGAGACTGAGTGGTTTTTCCACTGGCTTCAGGGGCCTTGGGAGCTCCTGCTTAGGGAGGCTCCAAACAATGTGAAGTTTTCTTGTTAATCACTAGACAGCCCACCACCCCATCCCCCCACCCCCAAATTGGGATCTTCTCATACCAGAACCAATTCAGCAAGGAAACCTAAACAGGGGGCCTTTGTCGTTGTTTATTTATTTGTTTACTTCCTATGAAATTTTGAAGAGAGAGATATCTTCCAGAATAATTCAATTGTAAAGAAAACAAGTTCTTAAAGTATTTTGTGGCATCAGCATGTAAATGATCAGGAGAAGCTGAATTACAAGAGATTACTAGTTCTCAATTCTCAGCAGACACTATCTATTTTAACTTCCAAAAGCTTGAAAAGTATAGGTGGATTTTATTCCCCTTATTATCAAAAACTGCGAGAACAGAACCCATGTAAAATATTCTGATCTCTTCTTTGGCTATACTATTTTGAGACAATTTGGAAAATGCTACAAATGAAGATGGTAATACCAAAACTTCTTATTTGAGGAGATGCTAATAAAAGAGCTAATTGGTAGCTTCTCTTTTTATAACATTTATTGTTATAAGGAAAATTGTTTTATGTTAAACTGACAATTTTCATTCAAATAAAGATAATTATTTCTCTTATATGTTTATTATCATAGCCCAGCATCTAATATCAAATGGTTCCTTATTTATTAATTTTCCATGTCTCTAGACATTTTGGTGATATCTAAAATTTCATATGGGCATCATACCCATTATCATACAATTTTTGTACTAACGTGGAACACAGACTATTCAATGAATAGAGGAAGATAGTTATGAAGAACCGCCCATTGCAGTAACATAGTAGAAGAGCAGCAATGCTGCAGTTTTCTTATAACTGCCATCCCCTCTTGAACTCTAAAAATTAGTGATCCCAGTGAACCACTGAAGTCAGCTTTGTGAGATTTGGAGAATTCAAGCATAGAGTGAAATCCATTTTATTCTGACCTGTCACCTACCCCCGTCCTTGACTTGTATGAATGATTTGTCCCTAAGGTGGTTCAGCATATCTTACCTGACAGGTTCACAGGATGCTCTAGTGTGACCCCAGCTGCAGGTTCTTCCTTTTCATCTTCTTGTAAATGTCTTGAATCTCTTATTTTTTATTTTTTCCTTCTGCGCATGCCCCAGAAGCTCAAGAAATTATGTTTACAATTGCTAGGGCAGGCTGGGGAGCCCTGGCACACTGGCTAAAGGGTATGTTTGCTTTACTTGTAACTGTAGTTTAGCGCACATAAAAACTTGATTTCACCAAGGCAGCTCTCTGGAAGGACGCTTCTTTAAGAAACATAAACCTTTTGGTTCTTTTGAGGCTTAAGCAAAATAGTTATATCTTATTTTAAAAGAAAGACAAATGCCTGTGTTCTGTTATGTATTTTCATGCATGAAAGGGTAAGTTTGTTGGAAACATGATCCATGATTTTGAAATATTAAGGTTACAAAGGAAATTATTATGCTACTCACCTTAAACAAAGTTTGTGGTATCCAGTTTGTGGTATCCAGGGAACTAATCTGCAAATGGCTAAGGAAACAATAGGTACTCACAGTGAAAAGGATTTATAAGATAATCCAAACAAGTCTTTTTTCCCCATTGCTAGCTAACACAAGGTCGTGTCCCGGAGATCTAACACCACCTAGAGTGCTGTCAAAATAAACATTCCCTGGAAACTCTGGACTTTGCAAATGATTACTTCAATCAGCAGTAGCCTTGATGTAACGTGGGTGATATAACGCGGGTGATATAATGCGGGTTATATATTGAGAGTGAGATATTGCTTAGGGTCCTGATTTTTCAATGATTTTCCCATTCAAGGAATATTGTAATGGGTATCACTACTGAAAAGAAGTTTCTGACTCCATTTTGATAATCTTTTAGAGTAGATTGCTTAAAATTGCCTTCCCCTTAGGAATTTGCCCATTTAATTAAAAAATATATAGATTTTTTCTGATTATATAATATTTGTTGAGAAAGACTTAGAAAATGTGGAAAAGTATGAAGAGGAAAAATAAAATCATTTTTTATAAACAAACAAAACCACTATTAATATTTGGAGTAAATACTTCCAGTCATATAATATGTGTGTGTCTCTCTGTGTAAGCACACTCATACAAAGGAATGTGCATATATATATATATATATATATATAACATACATATATAATTTTGGGAGTGACAGCATGTATTTTAAACAGATTTAAATGCACGGAATTTATCACATTCCACAGTTTATAGAACCATATCGTCATTGGTCTGTGCAAGATCTTCTATTTTATTTCACTATCTTCCCCCATGATCTTGTTTCATTTCTTTCTCCAGATTAGTTGTGTGTTAGTGTATTTCATGTTTGTCCTTACATATGATTATTTAGATATATGTGTTTATACCCTAAAAATGCAAGGTCTCATTTTCCATGTGTATTTTTGTAATTTACACAAAAGGCATTTTGCTAAAAGTTTTATTTGATTTCTTACTTTCTTCATTCAACATTATGCATCTGAGCCTTATTCAGTGTAAATCTACTGGAGCGTAGACATTCATTGTATCAACTACATTTTTTTTATCCACTCTCTTAGCAGGCATTTTTGCTGCCTTCAACTCCCTGCAATTATAAACACAATGTTCTCTCTCCTTGTGAACCTGTAAGAAAATTCCTAAAGACTTATAGGTTGCTCTTCAGAAAAGCTATACACGTTTACATTCTTACCAGCAGCCTATGAGGACTTCTTACTAGCATTTTTTTGTTAGCCAACCTACTGATATTACCTCTGATGCGTGTAAAATGGTATCTCAGGGTTGTTTAAGTAGCATGTCTCTGATCAATAGTGAACTTCAGCATCCCATTCTCACCAGGCATTCTGGCTTTCTATCTGTGAATTAACAATTCACATTCTCTGATTATTTTCCTATTGTGCCTGTTTACTTCTGTTGCCTGATTTTCAGATATGCTCCATATGTTCTGGATATTAGTGTCTTGTAAGATTTTGGTTTTACAGATCTCTTTTCTCAGCCTGTCACCTATGTTTTAGTTTTATCTATAGTATCTTTGATTGATGAGAGAATCTTAATTTTAATGTAATCTAACTTGTCTATTTTCCCCTGGTAATTTTTGCTTTAGATAGTTTTTCTTTTGCTTAAGAAATCATTTTGAAGTCACAGATAGTCCTAAATTTTCTTCAGTTAATCCTATAGTTTATTTCAGAAATCCTCTTTGGTTCTCTACAGTTACACTGTATTTTTATAAATGGTATGAGGTAGAATAAAGTACATGAAACAAAACCCAAAAGACTTGTAGCTAATATCATAGTTAATGGAAAAATATTGAACCTTTTCTTCCTAAGGCCAGAAAAGAGACAAGATGCCCATTATCACCACTTTTATTCAATACTGTACTGAAGATCTTATCCAGTGCAATAAGGAAAGAAAAAAAAAGGCATTACACTGAAAAGAAATAAAGAAAATGGTATTACTTATAGACAGAATGATTGTGTATGTAGAAAATCCAAAAGGATGTACAGGTTACATGTTAGAATTAATAAATGAATTTAGTTAGTTTACTGCATAAAAGTTTATTATAGAAAAAATTATTTCTGTATCCCAGCAAAACCAAATAAAATATTTAATCTGGAAAGATTTAAAATAGCAATGGTCAAGTGGGCTCTTTCCATCTAATGACAATTATGATTCTATGAAATGTTTACAATAGAGCTTGAGATTGGCTAATATGGATATTATGCTAAGCTGAAGTGAAACACGAAAGTGCAATAGAAAGAAAAAAGGAAAAAAGAAAACTAGGGATTGAGAATGTGAAGACATATTTTACTCTTGATTCTGCAATAACCAACTAGTGACTTTCAACACGTCACTTTACTTCACTGAAACTGTTTCATCATTTGTAAAATAAATGTTTTTCAAACTTTTTTTTGGAAACAGTAGAAAGCTCCTTTAAAAATACTAATTATATCCTCAGTATGGAAAATGGCTAAAACAAATATTCTTCAGAAAACTTAATCTTTCACCAAGTGGTGGGGAGTGATAACCTCACTGGCTCTAAAGATTCTTAGAAGCACAGCAGGAAGCCAGTACTCCAAGAGCACCTGCTTTAATGCACCTGGTAGTAACCTATCCAGAACCAAAGCAAGTCAGACCCAGAATACAGGTCTGTTTTCTTTCTCCTGTACTATATTGAAAGATTGAAAGTTTAAGCTAAGAAGGAAAGAAGAGTGGTATCCTGCAGACCAGTGTTGAGGACACTTGGGGCTGGTGTAGCAATTTCACCCATGATTATCTGAGACAGTAAAAAAGAGAGGAAATATTTTATGACTGGGTAAGAAAATATATCCTTTAAGTGTGTGTACTTATTTTTCTAGTTGGTTCCTTAAGGCCTAAAATTAAATACATTTTCCATAAGGTCATGGTGTTTGGAACTAATAGTCAGACCTTGGAGAGGTCAGAGTCAGGAGTCAAGAGGATGAGGCTAAACAGGGTTGTTAATTAATGTGGGCTATGAGAAAGACAGAGAAGTGAAAAGGTTTTGTGTCATGGCACAGGAAAAACACAGGTGGAAAGAGTTGAAGGCAGTACAGAGGAATTCCTGAGAAAGAGTGAAAATGTCTGTGAACCAGAACTGACCTGGCATCAAAAGAGAATCTAGCATCTTTTCAATGATGTATTTGGATTCTCCATCTTGGGTCCTCATGAATGGTTAAATGACATACCCCACACAGGGTCCTTTCCTAGAGCAGGGATTGTCAAACTACAGCCAGTGAGGCACTTCTAGCCTGATGCCTGTTTTGGAAATAAAGCTTTATTGGAATAAAGTCACACAATTAGTCATTGTCTATGGCTGCTTTTGCACTACAACAGTAGCGTTGAGTAGTTCCAACAGAGACTATATGGCATGCAAAACCAAAAATATTTTCTATCTGGCCCTTTACAGAAAAGATTTTCTGAATCCTGCAACCCCAAAGGGAGCGATTTCTGGTCTGATCAGTACAATCACAGTGTCCAGTTGGCTTTGGGAAGTGGAAATAGTCTTACTTGGCTCTGACGAATGGATGATTGTTCCAGAGCTAGGAACTGAAGGCCTGTGTGCAATTATGTTCAGATCTGCCCCTTAGTGAGAATATGAGTGCTCTCTAAACCGTATTTAGATGCACGCTGTTGAGAAACAAAATATGCTCTGAAGTTTGCCAGAGCTGTTTAAGCAACTGCAGACTTTCTAAAGTGTTAGCTGGTGACATAGAATACCTTTTAGCACAAAATGCTCCATATGTTCTTAATGTAGAAATTTGCTAGCGAGCTTAAATGTAGACTGACCAGTAGAAAAGGCTTTAACTGTAAAGGAACAGAAGGGTGTGGGAAGAAATTAGAGCCAGGACGTGGAAAGTTAAGATGGAGCAATTATTATTTTTCCAGAAGGAGAATATGTATTCTGTTAAAAATCTTTATTCCTCTCCCAATGATGATAGATTCATAGCCAAATTGTATTTTCTGCCAAGAAAATAACCCCAAACGTAAGATAGTGAACAGTGGAAGCTGCTGACTCTCTGAAGGCTTTTTCATATGCTAAATAGTCACATGCCAACTTATCATTACAGCAAAAATACTATAATTTCTCATTAGAGCCAAGATGAATGACCTCGTCTATTTCACAAGCCCTTTAGAGTGTACTTTGTCAGTCAACGCGTGAGTCGATAAAGTGAAATTGCCAATTAAATTATTTCGCTTGGAGAATCAAAGATCAAAAATCTCAAATGGAGAAAATAGAGGTTCACTTTGGACCTCAGGCTACCATGATCTTTTTCTCTTTTCCTTTGCTCCCAAAATTATTAAAATATTCTAAATTCACTACATTTAATTTCTTACCATCTACTCCTTATTAACTTCACTATATTTGCAATCTGGGTTATAAATACAACCAGCCTCCAAGAATTATTCTCTTAATGACCATCAGTAACCTCCTAACTGAGAAACTGAATGACCACTTTTCAATCCTCTATTGGCTCCTAGACAGGGTACTATACATCTTTTTTTCCCAGGAAAGTCCTCTCTTTATGATTCTCTTCCTACTGCCATCTGGAATTCTATCCTCAACCCCTTTCCTTTTGTAAGGTGTTTTATCTATTTCCATGGTGTTACCTATCACTTTTGTGTTGATTGCTTCCTCATCCACCAATCTCTGTATCCAATTAATGGTATCCAAATAGAACATCCTTTCACAATAATGACATGCTCTCTTCCCCACTTCCTCTATTCTACTAGGTGCTAAATCCTGTAACTCTTACCTCTGAAGTGTCTCTTGTCTATGCACTTCTCATCTTTTCCACGTCTACACCATGTCTACATCTCCACTTTGAGCCACAACGAACTCACACCTTGAAGATTGCAGCATTGGCTTAACTGGTCTCTGAGCCTTCGGAGTCTTCCTGTAATTCCTTCTGAACTTCTCTGCCAGGTTAGTCATTCTACAGCTCACCTTCCAGGGGTACAACACTACTCAAAAATCTTAATGTTGCTCTGTTGAGTTAGGAGCAGAGTTCTAATACCTAATTTTTAATTAAAGCCCTGAACAATCTGATCCTACATTACCTCTGTAAACTTACTTTCTCTCCTTCCGTTCATATACTCCATCATCCAGCTATAGTGGATATTGCTGTTCCTCAAAATGGGCTACAATTTCTCCTGCCATTGTATTTCTTTCTTGAACACTTTTTCCCTCAGTTCAAAATTCGGAAATATTAGTGTGTTATGCATCAGTTCTTCTAAGGCCATTCCAAATATGTTTCCTTCTTAAACTTTTCTATATTTTATAGGCACTGTCTCCCTTAAGATCAGATACTACATGATTCCTTCATCCTTTTTTTTTTTTTTTACCTTTTATATGGAACTCATCTGATATTGCCAGGTATTATGATTATTTGCATATTGTATTATCTCCTAGTCTCTCTTACTCCATACAATTTATTCAAAGCTCTTTAATGACAGGGCCTGAATAATATACATCTTTATAACTGATTAACATAGAAGTTAATTGTTAATTCAATTAAGTTGTCTATACACAATGAGTTTGCAAGAAAATTGCTGAAGTTTACATTATGCCTTTACATACATGCCCTTAGCTAAAATTCATTGTGCGTGTTCTCACTCTTTTGGCATAAGAAGCAACAATCTTTCCTGCAGCAAAGTGCTCCAAGTGTTGTTTTTATTTACATGCTGAATTAGTGAGTGATGCCTAATGATGATATTAAATTGAATAAACCCTTTGGTGATTCTTTGGAATGCCAAAAAAAAAAAAAAAAAAAAAAAAGAAAGATGAAATGCTAGTTAGGCTCCTACTCTAAAATTGGTTTAACAGACTTGTGGTTGCCAAGGGAATGGGGGTTGGGGGTGGGTTGAGTTAGGAGTTTGGGATTACCAGATGCAAAGTATTATATATATACAATGGATAAACAACAAGGTCCTCTTGTATAATGCAGGGAACTATATTCTATACCCTGTAGTAAACTGTAATGGAAAAGAATATGAAAAAGAATAAAAAAAAACTGGTTTAACATGTAGACATCTATGTAATAGATATCTATTTTAAGATAAAAACTCAAACCTCTGCCAGTTTTTGCCCCTTCTAGGGTTATAGAGAAACCTGGATTAGATTTCAATACAGGGCCTCCTGGAAAGGGCAACAACAAAAAAGCTGATTGAGATCAAGCAGGTCTTGACAAAGCTCTTGGGTCAGCATCCTAGTTTTCTTCTTGACCTCTAGTTGCCCTGTGCATCTTCACCACTGTTACCAAGGTAATTTTCTGCCTTGTTCAGTTTGGGCTGCTGAAACAGAAATACCGTAGGTTGGGTGACTTATCAACAACAGAAATTTACTCCTCACAGTCCTGGCGGCTGGGAAGTCCAAATTCAAGGTGCCGGCAGATTGAGTGTCTGATGAGAGCCCACTTCCTGGTTCACAGGTCGCTGTCTTCACTCTATCACCTCACATAGTGGAAGGGGCAAGAGAACTCTCTGAGGTCTCTCATGAAGGCACTAGTCCCACTCATAAGGGCTCCATTCTAATGGCCTAGTCCCCTCCCAAAGGCTCCACCTCCAAATACCAGCACATTGGGGATTAGGTTTCAACATACAAATTTTGTGGGGACACAAATATTCAATCTATAGCATTTTCCTAAAGCTCCACCATGAGGAAGATAACAATCTAATATTTGAGTACCATTTTATGGCTTGCAAGATACTTTTCAAAGTACCATAAGAGTAATATTTTCTATTCACTTATTCTAGTCAACCTGTAAATATTCACTGGGCACCTGTTATACACCAGACCATACGCTGAGACTTAAAAAGATGAATAAGTTTGGTTAGTTCTTTCAAGAACTTTAGTTGAGGACTTCCCTGGTGGCGCAATGGTTAAGAATCCACCTGCCCATGTAAGGGACATGAGTTCAATCCCTGGTCCAGGAAGATCTCACATGCCGCTGAGCAACTAAGCCTGTGTGCCACAACTACTGACCCTGAGCTCTAGAGCCCGAGAGCCACAACTACTGAGCCCATGCACCACAACTACTGAAACCTGTGCGCCTAGGGCCCATGCTTCGCAACAACTCACCGCAATGAGAAGCCTGTGCACTGCAATAAAGAGCAGCCCTCGCTCACCACAACGAGAGAAAGCACATGCGCAGCAACAAAGACCCAATGCAGCCAAAAATAAATAAAAACTAAAAAAAACAAAACCAAAAAACTTTAGTTGAAAGAAAATGATAGTTATTTAGAAAAAAGGAATATGAGGAGTACTGAAGATTATAAGGAATCTGTCATGGAAATCATAAGCTCCCTTCTACATGCATTCATTTCTTCTCCTGTCTTTAGGTCATATATTTACCACTGTTAGTATTATCCAAAGCCTTTTATTCACTCGTTCAGCAAAAATTTACTGCAAAGCATTGTTCTACTCACTTGAACAGTGAACAAATCAGAAAAAAATATCCTGCCTTCACGAAATTTGCAATCTATTGCACAGAGGATAGAGAAAAAGCCAAAATATATATGCAAATTATATAGCTTTTTAGAAGCATTTATTTAACATTTATTACAATATTGTATCTTCAAAAAATGCAGATCATTCTCTCTGCCACTATTTTCTCCTGTGCCTGTGCTTACTTGGAGAAAATCTGTCCATTCTTATCCCAGAATATCACATCCTATGGGGCCTACTGAGTGGTATGTCTCAGGATTCTGCCTCTTGGACATGGCCGAGGGGCCAGCATTGGGCATGAGCCAATTGCATTTTATGTGCCAAGGCTGGGGATTGGGACTCAGAGACTCCAGTTAGGTATAATGGGAAGCTGACTTAAATCACATACGAAGAGAAGTAAGAATGCCTTTCTGCAGAGAGAAAGAAGAATGAAATGGGAACTTGAAGAAATGTGCCTGGGGAGTGTAAATGTTGTCCATCACGAAGCCCAGCTGCCCTTCCTTCCCTTGGATTCCGTAAAAGACTCTTCTTCCTTTCAATAAATTATGTATATTTTTGCTTATGAGACTTTGAATATATTTTTGTTACTTATGAACGAGTGATCCTTAACTAAGATAAATTTTGGGATTTTCAAACAATCGTAATTTCCAGCAATTTCAAAAAAGATATTTGAACAACTATATGACATGGCACTGCACACAAGCAGAATGAACCCTGTCCAGTTTATCCAAACCATGTATCGCACCTGATGTCAGCCCTGAGCCCTGTCCACAACTAAGTCAACGGTGCATGTTGCCTACTTTCTATGAGTTATGTACAACCACCAGCATTGTAGAAATTAATAAATCCGTTAAATATTTACTAAAAATGATTTACACTGTTTCCTAGGGTAGCATGGAAAGAAGAAGCTGGAAATTGGATACCTTTCCTCAGGTAGAGCCATCTAGGCTCAACTTATTAGATGGAAGGGAAGAAGCTAAGAGAGAAAGGGCATCCAATATTCATGTACGGCTGTTGGGAGAGCTAAGTGGGCTGTACTGAACGTTGTTTATCTTCTGGGTTGTGAGTAGCTAATGAGTGAGGCGCTAAGAGCAACGAAGAAAGATGTGAGGTCCCTGAGATAGTTCTGACAAAGCCCTTTCAGGGGATATTTTTATTCTGAATACTGATGCTGTGGAAAACTACCGAAAAGCTAATGGTAGCATCGATATGCTCCTCTGGGCATAGGGCAATAGTTGAAGCATGGAACAAAGAAAGAAATAAGTCCAAGTAAGAAATCATTGGGATCTTGGCTAGCTCTGAGGCTGCGAGGCAAAGGAAGAAATGTTGTATTGGGGCATGTAATCAGTTCCGATTTTTAACAACTGGCTAAGATAAAAGGCCATGAGAGATACAGCACATCCTCTCTCTGCGAATTGGATCACACAAATAAATATCAATTTTCTTCAACATCTTTAAGGAAGGAGTTGTTTTAGTCAAATGCTTGGAAGTCTAACAAGGCCATTCACAGGATATATTCAACGTTTTCACCCCAGCAGTGGAAGACAGCAGTTCCTGATTGCCCTTCTACGTATCACTAGGTCAGTGGCCAAAGTAGAGAAGAAAGGAAAGAAATGGAATGAACTGAAGTGGTTAGGGAGGCCTTGTGTGTCAGTCTGAGTCCATCAATTACCAATGCTGTAGCCGCAGCAGACTTCTGGTTCTTATTATGCTTGCAAGATGCCCTTCAGCAATAACCATCAGGAAACTTTGAAAAAATAAAGGTCTATTACTTACAGAAACTGGAAATTTCGCAGCACCACACCTGCAGTCGCACAGTGAGGTCTCGGGTAGGGAGGGAGCACGAGCACCTGGGGTTGGTTCTCCTTTTATTGGGGTCAAGGGTAGGGGCCTGAGGTTTCCCGGGCTCACTCTTTATTGGTGAGTTTAAAACAAGCACAGAAATTTAAAGCTCGGGGAGAGAAAAAATAGCGGCCCCAAACAAAGGTGCCTCAGAGGGGAAGGTGGCCTGGCTCTTTATCTAGTCATGTGACTGGCAGTGTGTTTATTTGAGATAGCTGCCTTTGAAGTGGGTGACTCTTTGCAGTGGGTGCCTGGGCAATCAAAGCTTAAGTCAGGCACCTGCATTACAAAACAAGCAAACAAAAAAAAACGAACATAAAACCCCCCACAACTGTCAGGGTTTGCACTACAGGAGGTCACTTTTTAAAATAACTAAACGTTTTTAAAAAAACTAAACTTTATTTTATAAATAATGACAAAAGTCAGTCTTACAGTGACCAGAAAAAACTCAACTTCTGTTGACATGGGGTAGTGTATGATACAAAGACAAAGAAGTTTCTTAAACACTTGAGAAAGTGAAACTGATTGTTTAGCTGTGTTTATTCTTTCTATGACTTGGTAAAAAGCCACTTTTTCTTGCCAATCTATCAAAATTTGATTTTAAGAGCGTTGATAATGAATTCAAGTTATTTCTAAAGCCCTCAATTTGGAAGTATTTAGTTTTCAGATTCATTTTGGAAATATTCCAGGAGTGCCTCCTATATATATTGGGGAATGGGTTCAACCCTGAATGTAATTGTGACTAAAACAGGTATTTCTCCCATGGGCTTACTTATATCAATAGTATACTAGGCAAAACTGATATTAAAAAAAAATAAACACACACACAAAGTATATAATAACAAAGTATATAATTTTTTAAAAGTATATAATAAAATATGAAAAGTGCCATAAAAATAATAGAAAGCTATGAGAAAGTTTAAAGGATGTGGAATTTAGATTTGGAGGTCAGAAAAGAATGAAAGATGAACATTTGAGCTAAGAAGTACCAGATGAATAAGGGTTTAGTAAGAAGAATGGAGGGAGACAGATAAAGAGTGAGAATTTCTTCAAGCCAGAAAGGATGTTGAAAGTTTCACTGTGACAGCCCTCTTTTTTTTCTCCAGCTTTATTTAAGTATAACTGACAAGTAAAACTGTAAGATATTTTAAGTGTACATCATGGGGATTTGATGATATAAGCACATATTGTAAAAGGATTCCCACCATACATGAACCCCAATGTTCATAGCAGCCCTATTTACAATAGCCAAGACATGAAAGCAACTCAAGTGCCCATCAACAGATAACTGGTTTAAGAAGATGTGAGATATATATCACATATATATATGATGGAATATTACTCAGCCATAAAAAAGAATAAAATATTGCCATTTACAGCAACATAGATAGACCTAGAGAATATCATACTACGTGAAGTAAGTCAGAGAAAGACAAGTATTATATGATATCACTTTTATGTGGAATCTAAAAAATAATACAAATGAACCTATACACAAAACAGAAACAGACTCGCAGACATAGAAAATAAACTCAGTTATCAAAGGGGAAAAGGGGGGAAGGATAAATTAGAAATATGGGATTAGCAGATACAAACTAATATACATAAAATAGATAAGCAACAAGGATTTACTATTTACATAACACAGGGAACTATATTCAACACCTTATACTAACCTATAATGGAAAAGAATCTGAAAACATATACATAGCTGAATCACTTTGCTGTACACCTGAAACTAACACAGTATTGTAAATCTACTATATTGCAATTAAAAAAAGAAAAGAGTCCAAAGGCCATTGCATTGGCTTCACTATCTCTGTGAATGGTCAACACTGACCTTAAACGATAAGGTAAAGTAATGATTTTCACCATTAACACATCCACCACCTCATGTATTTCTTTCTTTCTTTTTTGATAAGAGCATGTAAGTTCTACTCTCTTAGGAAATTTCAATTATAGTTATATAATACAGTGTCATCAATTATAGTCACCATGTTTTATACCACATTCTCAGACCTTATTCATCTTATAGCTGAACATTTGTACCCTTTTACTGACCTCTCCCTAATTCCACCCTACCCCGCCAGCTCCTAGCAACCAATTTTCTACTCTCTGTTTCTAAGAGTTTGACATTTTCTTTTCTGTTTTAATAGTCCATATATAAGGGTTACTATGCAGTATCTGTCTTTCTTTGTCTAGCTTATTTCATTTGCATAATGCCCTCCTTGAAGGCTCATCCATGTGTACAAATGACAAGATTTCTTTCTTTCTCATGGCTAAATAATATCCCATTATATACATAAACACCACGTCATCTTTGTCCATTCATCCATTGGTGGATACAGGTTGTTTCCATATCTTGGCTATTGCGAATAATGTGCGGTGAACCTGGGACTATAGGTATCTTCTCGATATCCTGTACTCATTTCCTTTGGATATAAACCCAGACATGGGATTGCTGGATTGGATAAGAAGTTCTATTTTTAATTTTTTGAGGAACCTCTATACTGTTTTCTGTGATGGCTGCACCAATTTACATTCCCACCAGCTGTGCACGAGGATTCTTTTTCTCCACATACTTGCCAACACATCTTTTTGATGATAAGTCATTCTGATCGGTGTGAGGTGATATCTCATTGTGGTTTTGATTTGTATTTTCCTTATGATTAGTGATGTTGAGCACTAGTTCATGTACATGTGAGCCATTTACACAGCCCTCATCTTTATGCAGGTAAAGTATTATTAATAAAGGAGAATCTAAGGCCCTGGGTGCTTTAGCAATTAGCCAAGTTAATGCAACAAATATATGGTGAAAAAGGAATTAGGAGTTGCCTGCTCTTTAGTGCAACTTGTCTTACTTTGTCCATTATTATCTTACAGTATTCCCATGGCCACACCAAATCATTCTGTTACGCTTCTTTTCTTTGAACAGACTTACTAATGTTTTGAGTGTAATTAGAACACAGTTCGTTTTATAAACTAGATTTTTTTAAAAAAAGACCAATGATCTAATAAGCATTCTTGAAAGTCCAGTTTTAACATTTTATTAAAATATCTTCTTTACTAAAGTGATCTATTTATATAGTTAAAAAAATAGAAAAGATTTAAGACAGCAAACCAAAGCCAGTACATCACCATTTCCCACTTTTTCAGTCTTCTCTCCAGTACCAGTTACTTTCAAATTAGAACTTGTAGGGCAGCAAAATTTGCCACCCCAAAATCTGTCTCTTTGGTATGAGAATTAATTTAGGTTGATTATTCTTAAGAAACCGAGGATTCAGGAATTTTTTTTTCTGTTACCTTCCTTTCACCACCTAAAAGAATCTAGATAGAGAAACTAGAAAGGTAGAGGAAGAGTTCTTCCTCTCTGACAGTTGGCATAGCTGGCAGGATTCAACTTTAGTGGCGGGACAAGACTCACCCTTAGGCTGCTGCAGTTAACTGATCCTGGGACAACTGAGAAAAGTTAGCAGAAGGTAAGAATTCTTACCATGTCAGGTCAGTCTTCTGGATCTCTGCCTTCAGGGTCTTTTGGAAATGAGCTTTTTCTCTTTTCTAAAATTAGATTAGCAGGAGAAAATATTTGGGGAATTAGTTCCTTGGACTTAGCGACTTTTGGTGATCCTTTTCTTCGCTTTGTCTCTCTTTATCCTGTGTCTACATACCTTGAACTCTCTTGTGGGGATGCCTCCTGCATCCATGGTTAAGTCATAAAAGACTAATTTTAGTCGATATTGAGATCCTACCCATCAATGGCCAGATGATGGGTCTTTTGAATTGGAAATATTTCTAAATTTGTAAATTTTTAGAGAGCTCTTATTTTAAATAGCTGTTTTATTGGTACCTATGGAAATACCAAGTTAAAATGTGGATACAAGGAAATATAATGGTAACCTTAAGAACTCCCTTAAAAAATGGTTTGAGAAGCCTTATCAAATTTGGTGTTTCAGCTTCCCTTCATGGGTCTTACAGACACGAATAAAAACACTAGGGTTATTAACAATGGAATGGGAAGAAGCCACGAGGAAAGTCAAGGGACTCTTCCCAACAAGGTAGAAAATTTTAAAGCCTTATTAAGAAATGAGGTAAATAAAGCAGATATTGAAAGAGGAACGAAGAGGAATCAGAAAGGTAAGAGTCATGGGACTTGTCCCAGCTGGGTGGAAATCTTCAGATGGTTATTAAGAAGTGGGATAAATAGGACAGACATGGATGGGGTTAAAACAAAGTTTTAGATTCAGCACTAACTAAGGTTGAGTGGGCCAAAGGACCCCCTCCTGTTCCCCCAGTATTAAAGGGCCCCCAACAAGTCCACTCTATTTCAGTTTGGAGAAATTTAAAAAGCCAGAAGGCAAAAATTACAATGAGAAATGTGATTGGTGATCACGTGGGGCAACAGTTAAGCCAATTAATCACATTAAAAACTGACAAAGAGACCAGGGTGCCTTGGCTCGACCCCTCACTGGGGACCCAAAGCATATTACATAGGAATGGACAAGATGACTGGGAGATGGAGAGAAGTTTCTGGGACTCCTTGATGTAAGAGCCCCATAAGCTGTGGTACCAAAACCCATTGGTAGAACCCTCACTTGGGCTACAGTTAGATTGAAAAAATGTAAAAGTGCAAGGGTTGACCGGAGTGTAGAAGTTGGAAAGTTTGAGCAATGTTATGTGAAGAGGTTATGTCAAAGTTGCCTAAGTGTTTTATGGGAATGGATGTTATATCCAGCCAGAAATGCTTCCCCTACCCAGAACTGTAAGACCAAGACTTGTTGATGGGGTCCTAGTGGAGGCTATGGTCAGAGGTATAAGAGTTGATGAAACAGAGGTAAAAGTTTGTAGGAAAATTGGTATATTTGAATGGGCTTTATGTAAAGTGGTTACGTTTTTTTTTGCCAGATTGTATTATGGGATAGACATTGTGTCTCACTGGGGAAACTTTCCTCTGTCTAGTGTTGTAAAATTTGGCATGTAAACCTGTTCTTTGGGCAATGGTAATTGAACATGCTAACAGGAGCCAATAGCCTGAGCCCACACAATGTGTAATGGAAGCTGTAGGCCAACATTCAAGGACTAGCAGAAACAATGTTTGTCTTACAAATCTCTACAAAATCAGAAATGTAAGCATAGCCCACAATCATCTGAGACCGAGCCCAGTTAATTGAATTGGTAGAAACTGAAAGCAAAGGAAAAAAATAAAAAAAGGAAAAGAGGCTTTTTAAAAGTACACACTTCTGGGAAGTCTCCCTCACCCAAAGTCTAATTCACAGACTCTTTAATTAAGATCGTTTGTCAAGGGCAAATACGAATCTTAGAAGTCTTCTCCACAAAGACATTGTAGATATGGTTTTTTTTCTTTCTTTTTTTCACTTTTGGATAGTATCATCAAAATTATTTGATAAAAAGAGCTCTATTTAATTGGCTAAAGCAGACAAGTTCTTATCTAAAAATTTTCAAAAATACAGTAGAAACTAATCCAAATATTTTTCAAGTTCAACTGATTTAGGATTAGTCTTAGTAAATAACTGCAAGTTTAAAGGTATTGGTTTAATTAAAACAGGCATGTCTTTAGAGTTGTCAGCACTAAATATAAAATTTTATTTTAAAAAAAGTCAAATAAGCTCATGTTATCTGTTACAAAATTTGTCAGCAAGAAAAATAGTTTGGGATGATGGCTGACTTTAATGTTTCATGAAGTTTTCATGAGTAATTTAAACATAATTGTTGAGAATAAGTGATTTAGATAGAGGTAAGTGAGATAAGACTTACAATCTTCTAATATCTTTTGGTAATTTAAAACTTTAGAGTTTTGCTAAATTAAGTTAAATGCTGGGAATTCATGAATGTCTAGATTATTTCCAAATAAGGTAATTATAGCTGAATAATAATTCTGAAATATTTATTGCTAAACCAATCTATATTTACCTACTTTTGTCTTCTTACAGAAAAACTAAAGATATTTGGGCCTTTTAGTAAATATGTTTTACCACATTGAAAAAAAATTGTGCTGTGAGGACATGTGTTTCTATAAATTATGAAGTCTAGTCATAAATTTGTCAATCAAAAAGTGCTTGTATAACAGTCACAATTGCTTACTTCTTAGTTTTCACTAGATATTAAGGTTTCTAAAGGTTAAGAATTATAATTATCATATGTAATTAAAACTACTAAAATTAGTAAGGAAAACATCTTTGTAGGCAAGAAAATTGTTTTTTAAGTATAAAGAATGAAACTGCATTTTGTTCAGGAAGAAGAATAATTTTTTCCTAAAGAGATGTTAGAGAGATAGAAAGGGGGGGAGAGAGAGAGAGAGAGAGAAAGCATAGAAGGAAATTTGAATGTGAAAAAGAAGGTTTATAGAAAAGGAATCCAGAGAAAAGAGTTTTGTGAGTGGTCAAGACTGTCTAAGATTAGATTGAATTTAATTGAGTAAATAAATTTTATTTATTTATTTATTAAGTGAATGAATTTTAATATCAAAAGTAAACTAGTATAAAACCAGAATTTGGTTTTCTCTGTCTGGTAAGAGGATGATTTTCTTGAACAATTTATCTGCTTTTGAGAATAGTTTGTAAAAGTTTCTTCATCTTTTAAGAAATTTGTTATAACTTTCTGTATTTGCTTTTGAAATCTTTTATTGTCACTTTAACTGGGTAACTAAGCATTGTCTCACAGTGACCTATGATCCTATTTAACTGTTTAAAAGCTTTTGATATCTTTGACAAACTTCTTCCAACAAATTCTAAGTGAAGTCCTTTTGACCTCTAGCTAACTTTGGGATTCTTCAGAGGGCCCCTGAAAAATCTCAGAGAGATATTAAACTAATTACACTTATTTGGCATGTAGAATTACATGGGAAGCACTGTCAAATAAATGATGATAAGCCTTCTTAAGTTATATTGTATGGGTAAATGCTATTAATATTAGTGCTCTAAAAATTATAGGAAATTCCTAAAAATTTTATGTGTCCTGGTAAAATTTTATCTGTTGTAATTTTAGTTATTGCCTTAAATGCTGTCACAGAAATAACCAAATTTCTTTGTTAGTTGCAATATAATGAACCAGATATTTAATCATACCATTTTAAGTCTTTTGTCATTTAAAGACAGTTATTGTTTTACTCTGATGCTTTTGTAAAAATATTTCATTTTCAAGAAGATTCACAGAAAGGTTTCTGATAATTTTCAGATCATACCACTAACCTGAGTAATAAATTATAAAAACCTAGTGGAAAATCTGATGGCTTCATAAAACTGCTAACAAAAGGTCAAAATTAACAAGAATTAATTACATAGGACTGAATGAACTGAGGAATATGATTATGATTTTTATGACTTTTTGTCTGAAATATTACTGGCATTTTAATATTTGTTCCACATATAAATAAACTTTTTCTCTCAAGCTAACCAAGATTTACAGCAATTTTGTAAATTATACCTTTGTAAGCAGAATGGAAGCATTTATCTTTTTACACCCATCTGATCCCACCAGAATTTGGAGACTCTTAGTAAGTATTCTTATTTTCATGGCAATATAGTTATTTATATAGGATCACTAAAAAATCTGTTCTCCTTGAAACACAGTTGGAAACATAAGTTATAGTACCAAGACTTTGACTGGAATGTCATTTTTGAGAATGTGCTTAGAATCAAACATAACCAGACACCTTTAGGGACTGAGAATGACTTTATGAAGCCATGAAACCCCTTAGAAAAGCAGCCTGGTCCTTTCTTACAGGGTTCCCGGAAGCCTCACCAGGTGAGTATGAAGGTCCCTTCCTGTCAGGCACAAGAACCTCAGGATATTTGGGAGCTCTTAAGCAGAGAAGAATTTGTAGGTATTACAGACTAAGACTGATAGCAAGTATTTGGCTTGGCCTCTTAGCCTTAAGAGGCTATTAAACATTCATTCTGGAGATTCCTTATAAAAAGTTCCAGAAAAACATATTAAAGAGAGCCTATATGGTCAATTGCTATTATTTATGGACTTAATATAAATAATAATGCCAAGTTTAATGAAACTAAACTTGTTTTTCAAACAAATCAGTCTTATTTTGGCTATTTTTGATAGAAATGTGGTGATTTTGGAGAGAAAAAAATGTGTTTCAATATAAACTATAACACACTCTTGTGGACCTTAGATTCTAGTTCTGTTACTTCTTTTTGAGGGTTTTTTTTTTCTTTCCCCACCTGTAAACTGGACTGGATCCTGAATTCTAGTTTCCTCAAATATTTGGCTACAACTCTCCAAACGTACATTTTCAATTGTTTTTTTTCCCCCTGATTTTGACTTTGAATCATTGAGAACTAAAGCTGCACTTTTCCTGAAGCCCTGCAGATGGAAGTTGAACAACTTGATACAACTTAAGAGGGCCCATCACAGTAGCCCATGTTTAGACAATCTTTGTACCTGCTGTATAAGCCACTCAGAAAATCTAGCTCAACAGTCAATGACATCCTCAGAGGCATTTCAAATGGCAAGAGATACTTCGACACTGATGTCTAGAAATGTTCTTGATTGCCTGCCCCCTATGCTAAGAAACTAGCTTATAATTTTCTCCAACCATTAACCTTTGTGGGTTTTTGTTGTTGTTTGTTTGTTTTTTTGGTCTCCATGTAAATGTCTCATTAAGTACCCGGTTGGGTTGCTTGCACCTTGTAGGCCTAACTGTGAGAGCCCACCTGCATCACTTCCTCCTGAAATGAATTTAACTGCACTAACCTATTGTCAGGACTAAGAAACTGATTCAATGAGAACGAGCAATCTACCAACTCAGCATCTGGACTGTGAAACATCTCTAAGAAGTCAGGACTGTAGGGGAGTAAAATTTGCCATCCAAAAATGTGTCTCTTGGCAAGATTAATTTAGGCTGATTATTTTTAAGAAAGAGAAGATTCAGGAAGTTTTCCTTGTTACCTTCCCTTTAATTGCCTAAAATACTTTAGATAAAGGACCTGCTCCCCAAATAGAGCTATCACTAAAGCTACCTGGAAAGAATACAGGTTATGTGTAGTGGACAGACTCCACAGGGCCTAGAGGTCAGGGTCTACTCAATGTGCCATTGTCTCTTTGTGACCCAGCAAACATTTTTTTAAGCAAACATTCACTTTTCCTTCTCCATGTAAATTGCTTTCCTCCCCTTTGAAGTCTCAAACCACTACTTCTAATATCCTCTTTTGTCTTTAGCTGAGGATGTGATTGAAAGTGAAGGTTTTGGTCATTTTGGTGAGTTACTCAGTTTTCCTGCAGCTCTCTTGTGTATACATGTCATTGAGTCTTTTTTTTAATTTCCTTCTATTAATATTTTGCATTGTCATTTTAACTCTTAGACCAGCCAGAATAACCTAGACGGATAGAGAAAAGTTTTGTTCTTCTCCAACAATCTGTTTTGTCTTTTTTATTTTGTTTTTTTAATTTCCATATTTCTTAAGACTAGTACCCATTTCTCCCAATACTAGTACTGCATTTATCCCAATCCCAGGCGTTTGTACTATAGTCTTCATGTAAACTCCTTAATACATTGCTAGAATTTTTGCTTTAAACTATGCATTCACTGCAGGGATGATACTTCCTCAAGAGGAAAGAAGCTGGTTGTTGATGAAAGTGGTGAAAAATTCTTGGCTATTACAATAGTCTATGGCACTTTAAAAATTTACCCAACTGAACCTTATTCCTAAGAAGTTAATTTCTCCTGTTGGGTTTCTTGGGTAGCATACCAGCAGTGCTAACATTGAGTTCAAGGAAGATACACAAAATGTTTACAAGATCAGCGCTAAGATACTGCGGTGAGTAGATGGTTTCTTTTCTTCAACTGCTTGCTTTATCTCAAGGCATATTGCAAGAAGTGATCTTCTTGTATCTATTGGCTGCCATTGGATAATTATTTGATCCCCAGTGCTTTTGTGTGTGACTTGGGCTCTGAGAATTAAATAAAAACTGTTTTATTTTATTTTATTCAATTCTATAAAAGCTATTTAACCCATCATGTCAAGGGCTATAAAGAAAAAAAAATCAACAATATTCAAATAAATATTTATCAGCTCTTTACTCTCATATTAAGTAAAAATTAAAAGTTGAGTTCACTAAAAATAATTTTGAAGAAATGTAATGTTTAAGTTATATTGCCTTTTTCAAAAACTCACAATTTCAAAAGCTCTTATTCATATGTATTATATGTTACTAATTTGCTAATATTTTATACATTACAACTTATAGAACTAAATAAATTACGTTAACATTTATTTAGTAATAATCATGCAGCTATAAAGTTAGGTTACATGCTAGTAGCTTTTTAATTTTTTAATGTAACTTTTAACTTAAAATTTAGTCATTCTGAACACTGCATTAAACAAAAAGAATAAACTTTAGATTTTCTTTTTATACATAAAACGCAGATATATATATATACACACATATATATACACACAGCATATACACAGGTATAAAATATATCTTAGGTATTAAAATTTTGTTGCAGGAGTCAGGGGGAATGATGAGGGGAAAAAAATGTCTAAATAGGCTCCTAAGAGGCAATAAGTAAAAAAGGTTGGAAAACTGATTTAAACTACCATATATATTTTAAAGAAATTAAGAGGAAAAAATATTTTATTTTTATGTATTTTTGATGTTCTTCATTCCATGTGTAAGATCTGTTTTTCCAAGCCTATTGTCTGCTGCTGGGGAGATGGGGAGGTGGCTTCTTATCTTGAGTGAGGTAACCTGGTGCCTTCAAGTCCTTTGCCTCCATAGGGTTCTGCAGAAAACTCTCTTCTCTTTAGTATTCCTCTCTGTGTGCCTTGTAGCATACAGCTTCTTCTGCTCTAAGTCAGGTACTATTCTTCCATCTGCCCTCTGTTTTCCAAAAGATGTTGAAATATTATGTCTACTGAGATCTCCTCTATTCTCCCTGTCCTTTTGGATTTACAACATTTTATTTCTTTTCTGTTATAAAGGGAAATTGATGAAGTAAGTCTATATGGCCAATTGCTATGTTCAGTAGAAATTCATGTAGCCTTTTAAATGGGAATACATTCAATCTCTTAACCATATTCATTTAATCCTTATCCTTTTCCCCCATCTTAAGAAACTTTAACATGCGTAAATCCTTTTGAATTTCTATTGAAAATTAAGCTTTTCAGTCTGTTTTGAACACACATATAAAGAATACAATTTATGAGAATGTAAGGGAAAGATTTGCATTCAGCCTGAAGCTGAACTTGCCTCGGGTACTATTGTAATAAGTAAATGCTTTGGGTTTTATGGTTTCTTCTATAGCTGACATTTAGGAATTAACAGGTATCGTTACTCCACTAGGTACCGGGGAGATATATGTCAGATGAGGCAGGAAAACAAAGAGAGCAGCAGAGAATTAGTTACAAAACTGTGATGATTTTATTATTTTATGATGACTAGATGGTCGAATGAAACTGTGCTTGAATAAAAGTGCTTTTCCTGCTCTTCTCTCCAGTGATATTAAAGGAAATCAGAGGGGGACAAAATCACACAACAGGCTGGGTGGTTGAACAATCGCAGGTGCCAGGTCACTAAGCAAAGCTTTCAAGATGACATGGACATGATACTCTCATAACCCTACCCTTCAGAAGAAGAGACCTCAAAATACCTTTTCTTGACACCATGGAATGCCTAATTGACTTTTTGTGTGATTGCATTTGCTCAGTCTTTTCTAATACGTAAACTGAAGTAGTCTATTTGAATAAAAACAGTGTTCTTCTAGGCTTAGATGTATAGAAGACAACAAAGATAAGTCCCATTGTAGGAACTTTACAATTTACTTAACCAGTTTACTCATTTTTTAAACCACTTTATTGAAGTGTGACTGACATACAAAAAGGTGTATGTATTTAATGTATACAACTTGATGTGTTTGGAGATAAATATACACCATTACCACAGTCTGGGCCATAAATATATCCATCATTTGCAAAAGTTTCTTTCCACCCTCTTTATTAATTATTATTAATAAAGATAAGAACAAAACATAAGATCTACCTACTTAACAAAATTTTAAATGTACTATACAGTATTGTTAACTACAAGCCCTATGCTATAGAGTAGATCTCTAGGGTTTATTCACCTGGCACACCTGGAACTTTGTACCCTTCGGCCAATAGCTCCCTATTACCCTTTTCCCTTAAACCCTGGCAACTGCCACTCTAGTCTCTGCTTCTATGAGTTCATATCCAGTCTACTGTTGATCTAAGTACATTTATCAAATTTAGAAAAGCTAGTAACTGATACACTACTTCTATCTAATATTGTTGATATTGTTTATGACATGAACAGTTTCCATTGTTCATATTTCAATATTGTTAATCGTTTCAATATTATCCTTTATTACTTTTTTTTCTCCAGTACAGAATTCAAACCAAAATCTCTTTTCATTTAGTTATCATTGTTTCTTTCAATACAAGAACAGATGCCTAAATTTTCATTGTCATTTTGTGGCATTAACAAATTTGAGGAATAAAGACCAGCTAATTTTAGAATATTCCTCACTTTGGATTTGTCTAAGAGTATAACATCTGGAGATAACATCAGTTGATTTCTGAATCTCAAGTCACCATTGCATTTTGAGACTAAGCATATTTTGGAAATATCTGAATTTGACTTGCTAATATATATTTAGGATTTTTGTCTCTATGTTCATGAGAAAGACTGGCCTATAATTTTTCTTTCTTGCAATGTATTTGTCAAATGTTAGTATTAAGATTATGTTGACTATATTAAAGTTTTTTTTATATTGTGAAAGAGTTTAAGATTGATGTTATTTAAAAGTATTTGCCAGTAAATACAATATGGACCTAAGTTTTTGAGAGGTAAATAATTTAATAAAATATAAAGTCTATTTAATCAAAATAGGACTACAGTATACAGATTACCTATTTCCTTCTATTTTGATGTTTTTGTTTTTCTAGGAATTTGTCTATTTCTCTCTTTTTTGTCTATTTTTTGGCATAAAGTTGTTCAAAATATGCTTGTATGATAATTTTAAATTCTGTAGGCTTTCTAATCATGTATTTCATTATTCTTAATATTAACATCTTTGTTATTAATAATTATTCTCTATCTCAGTATTGATTAAGTTTTCCCAATTGTATTAGTCTTTTCAAAGCTCTAATTTTTGGTCATTACTTTTCTCTTTGGCATGTTTGTTTTCTGTTTTATCAACTTCTGCTCTTTATCATTTTCTTTTCATTTTATTTGGGTTTAATTTTTTTAAGTTTTAATAAGCTTATATCATGTTTTCAGTCTTTTTCCCCTCAAGACATATATTTAAGGTTTTAAATTTACCTTTAAACATTGACTTAGCTTTATTCTACAAGATTTGATATATTGCATTTGTTTTTCAAATTAAAATATTTTTAATTTCCATTTTATTACATCTTTGATCCATAGATAATTTAGAAGTGTATCACTGAGTTTCCAAACATTTTAGAATACACATATATAAGTCCCACTGTTGTTTGAGAATATTTTTATATATTTCCATCGCTTTGTACTGTTGAGACTTGTGTTTTGACCCAATAAATGATTATTTACAAACATATGGTAAATGTTTTGCATATACTTGAAAAATGTATATGAAAAATTTTTGTAGTCTTTTATCTATTTTAATTAGGTCAAATTTATTAATGGTATCTTTCAAATCTTCTACATCTTTATTGAATTTTGGTTGCTTGTTTTATAAGTTCCTATTGAGCAGTGTATTAAAACCTTCTAACATTATCTCCTATCCCTTGAGTTCTGGCTATCTTAGAAGTCCTACTAGCTTTTGGCTTTCTAGGACTATGAGAGAGCAGAAAGCTCTGACCTTCTTTTTGTTAGGACTTTGGCCCATGTCATATATCAGACAATTCCTTAAACAGAAAAGTGACAGAGAATTTGTCCTACAACAATGGATTTTTCTTTTCTCAGGCTTCTTGATTGCTAAAGTAGTTTTTGCTTTGGTTATTCTCCCTCTTTTTAATTTTAGCTTTTAGAGTTGTTTTTTAAAGGGGTTTGGTTTGATGGGAAGTACTCTGCCAGAGAGACAATTAAAAGTCACACATGCATAGTTCCTAATTGGTAAAGTAACCCTCATGTTTTGTAGAAATTTAGAAAGTCAGAGAAGTTAAAAAGAAAGATTTAAAAATCATCCAACATTTTAACCTGGTTAATTTGTAGTCGCCTTTCTGCTTACAACATCAGTTAACTTCTTCAGAGTCTGATCAGCCCTTATGTATATTAAATTTGATACCATTCATAGCACTTTGTTTTTTTGTTAACACTTTTCACAATGTGTTTTTGTATTTATTTGATTATCATTTGTCTGTTTCATTAAATTATTAGTTCCATTGTGGTAAGGACCATGTCTGCTCCTCTCTGTAAACATAGTAGCTATCACAGCCTAGAATGTAGCACGTATTTGATATTTATAAAATGTGCTTTCCTATTGCATTATTTCTTTGTATGTATGTATTTTAAATTGATATTCTGTTATGCATACCATTTTATCTACATTTTTCTATTTTTTGTATTTTTAAAATTT
The DNA here is from genome assembly GCF_030028045.1 of Hippopotamus amphibius kiboko. Lineage (NCBI taxonomy): Eukaryota > Metazoa > Chordata > Mammalia > Artiodactyla > Hippopotamidae > Hippopotamus > Hippopotamus amphibius. Next base: position 37,082,949 of record NC_080200.1, on the reverse strand, counting down.
ATTTAACAATGTCATAAACATTTATCTATACAAAGATTTTCTTCTAGTGCCAACTTAGTCACCAATTATTTGACCTTGGAAATGTAAATTAGCATTTTTGGACTTAGTTTCCTCATCTTAAATAAGGAAATCATAATTGCTCTAACTACTCATTCTGATCGTTGTCAAAAGTAAATGAAACCACTGATCAGCAAGAAAATTGGGGCATAAAAGGTATTGGATAGGGAACAGTTAAACAATGACGCCTTAAACTGTTGCTACCATTGTTTCTTGATGAATAGTCCACAAAGAGTGTAACTGAGCTACCTGATGTGAGAGATCCACGCTCACCTCAGGTCTCTAAAGAAGATGTTAACTCTTTCTACTGACATCATAGATGAAGAAGCTCTTCACACAGAGAATATTCACATCATGGCAGAGGGATGAGTGTCATACAGCAATAATGTAAGAAAAGAGCATAGAACTAAAACAAGATGCAGCTATTCCTGTTACAGAAAAGCAGATGATTAACTTTTTGTAGTGCACTTTAGAGGGAGGCAAACACATCTGCAGAAATGTGATAAATCCTCAGTTGCTTCTAAGTAAGTGTGTGAGCAAAAATAGATCATTGCATTTATTAATAAAGCACGAGATGGGAAAAGATCTCTCCCATCTTAGAAGGTTTGAAAGAACATTGTGAAAAAAACAGCAATACCCAGGTGAGACCAGATCATTGTTTTCTAGCTCTGCTGAATTACCATCATCAGGTGATATGAGAACCTTACCTGTGTATACATTTACAGTTTAGTTAGTTTTTTCACTAAATTAATTTGTTGTTTTCTTTTGGTTATCGTATGTGTATGGTAGTAGTATCACTATTAAATATTGCTTCAGTAATTGCCACAAGTATTTCTGTTTTCTTGAGAAATCCCTGAGACTAAATTAAACCTTCAAGTATAGCTACGTATAATACTTGGATGGGTAGATTTTGCTTAACCATTAGAGTTAAGGTTTTGGTAGCCAGAATTTACAAAACTAGGTGAAGAGTGTGGGATGCTGTTCCATCCACAAGGATGATCCTTCCTGGGTGAGCTTCACATTATTATTATTATTTTTTTGGAGCACCTGATTGGTACCAAATAAATTAGACCAGACACAGTTATAAAAGTTTTCTTATAGGAATAAATGTTTAAATATAAAAAACACAGTACAAAGAATCAATTTGTTATACGGCAGAAAGTAACACAACATTGTAAATCAACTATACTTCAATTTTTTAAAAAAAGAAGAAAATACAGTAAATAATTTTTGACTCAAATTTTAGTCCAGAATGTTCTGAGTACGAGAAAAATTGCTTATGCATAGCAGTCATGCTAACTGGTTTTTAATGAACATTAATATTTACTGTCATTGGGGTATTATTGATTCTGACCTCTTTTTTAAATTTTTTTTTTTAGCTTTTTTGGGTTAGGATTAGGTTTTTAAAGGATAAAGTAGAAAGTGCTATATAATTGCAAGGTACTGATATTGCTATTCTCCAAAGTAACTAGATTCCTCACAGAGTCTCATTAACAGAAATTCCACTTTCCCATTGTGTTCAGGGAAAAATTCTAGCATTTTCCCATGAATGAAACTTTGTTATTCTGTTTCTTTGGCTTAGAAAATGTTGCATAACTCAGGGAACTGGGATCATTTCATCAGATAATTTGGCAATAAATATATTTCCCCAAAGCTTGTTCTTTTACATTCTCTCTGCCAAAGTGGCTATTTAATCAACAGAGTGAGAAAATAGAGATTCAGTAGAGAGCTTAATTGGACTAAGACTGAGTGTAGGAGCTGGAAGACTCTGAAACATTCATTAGTCTGTGGTTTCTCCAATTTTACAAATAATTATTAGTCACTAATGAAGCTATCTCATACCTTCTCCATTCTATTTCTGGAAACAGAGACACAGAAAAAAAAGATGCCAAGGGAACACAATGACTCATGTTCACGAATTGCTAGTTAAATCCAATCAGCTTGCTTAACGTAGGAAACTAAGAAAGTTATGGGGAACCAAGAATGCCAAGGTGGTAAAATGCAGAGGCACATTTGCAATTGTGAATTATTCAGAACTCAGATAGACAGTTTATTGCTACTTGTTGCTGTAATAAATCTTTCCTAATGGAACTCTATTAATTTGGAGTTTGGAATGATTTGGAGTCTTGGCTGAGATTTGTCCTTTTATTCATTATGAAGGTAGGGTTTGCAGAGCAAGTAGTCACGCAATGAAGATAATATGTTTGAAAGTCCAGGTCCTCTGCTGCTCTTCTTTTAAAATAATAATAAATGTCGTTATCGTATATTTTAACCCAGAAAAAGAGGAGAATACGAAGGCAGGCCTTTCACACATGGAGCAGAAGTAATAAAACCCTAAGCCCACTGGAAAGAAGAGGAGAAGAGATGAAGAATTCGAGGACGTAACGGGCAAGAGATGAGTCACTAATGGTGGTGTGTTGGTAAATGTTTACATAGCATTTACTAATTTCTATTGTGTAAATACTCACATTATGGACAATTTCAAGCTACCAATCTGATGTCATTGAATGGGGAGGTGGAAAGATACATTACACATAAATAACCTTAAGGACATGGACATTAGTGAAGTCTATTTTATTAGAAAAATACTAATAAAATTAGAAAAAATATATTAAAATTATTAGGACATGATGTGTTGGAGTATTTATTACTTGTCTTCTTAATATAATTAATTTAAATGTAAGTTCATATAATTTAATTAAAAATGATGTCTGTGTTTAACAGCTGGCTGGCAACATCCCTGAAAATATAACAGCTTTCATGAGCTCGTATAAGCTGACTCCAGTACACCACTGGAACTTGACTACACTCTCTCTCCCAAAATTGAGACCCTGGGGGACAGCAAAACATATCCAAATAAATCTTAGGGAATCCAAAAATATCGAATCTTGAACTCTGATTTCCTGGATTCTGAAGAGATTATACAAATCTTTCAGGGAAGCCCCGAGTTCAGAATGGTGTCATAAAAGCTGCGATGTTCTTGGAGGAAGTGAACCGGCTGGGGATAATTTTCTCAATTGTGTGAAGTCTATTTGTGGATAAGCTCTTGTGTGACCAGATAGTGTGACAAGAAAATATTGAGAAAAGTGATAGAACAGAAGAAGCCTTGACTAGATGCTATGACAGGAACATGTATTTCATAATGGTTTTTAATATAAAGCCTCAAAAGACCAGATGGAAAGACTGGTTCAAGATGAATACCTGTTGAGGATGCTTAGTAACTCGCTAGGACAAAGCGTATCACAGTGGCAGCCAGAATGATGGGAAATGGCAGTTCTGCATAAGTGGTACCACCCCCGGCCCCAACCTCTATGAGAATTTGGATGAATCTTGAAATGGAGAAGGTAGAATAGAAGCCCTATGGCAGAGCAAAAACAGTCTTGATAGCGCGTTTACATTTTGAGCTACTGCATATTTACCTCAAACAATAATATTAATAGGAAAGTTCAAGATATTTTTCTTTAGTCATTGAATTAGGGCAGAAAGGCAAGAAGAACTCACATAAAATAAAGTTACGTTTTTGAGGTATATCAGAGTTCTAGCAGGTAAATTTCAATTCCTCTAGAGTAAGTACCTGCTGGTAAGGAGAATGTTTCCATACTTAAGTCATTTCTCAAAAATCTCTATACAAATTATGTATTTAAAATAATAACCTGTAAGTTTTGTTTTATTCCCAAATAAATCTCTGGCCAAGATTTCCACTATGTTTCTGTCTCATGTTTATAAGAGCCTTAAAAATCCCACGTTTGTGCTTTCTGTCACTTCCACAGCAGCGTGTCTAAATCTGAACTTCTTGGCCACACCGTCCTCGGGCTGACCGTGGTATACGTTTTGAGGGCAACCGAGCCGCAGCCTGTGCACAGTGCACCGCCGCCTGTGGACGCTTGAGCCAGCTGTGTAGCTTTCTCCTTTTGTCTCAGAACTATGTCCACCAATGAGAATGCTAATTCACCAGCTGCCCGCCTTAACAGATTCAAGAACAAGGGGAAGGACAGCACAGAAATGAGGCGGTGCCGAATAGAAGTTAATGTGGAGCTGAGGAAAGCTAAGAAGGATGACCAGATGCTGAAAAGGAGAGATGTCAGCTCTTTTCCCGATGACAATGCTTCTCCACTGCAGGAAAACCGCAACAACCAGGGCACTGTAAATTGGTCTGTTGCTGACATTGTCAAAGGCATAAATAGCAACAGCTTGGAAAGCCTACTCAAGCTGCTAGGAAACTGCTTTCTAGGGAAAAACAGGCCCCCGTAGACAACATAATCCGGGCTGGTTTGATTCCAAAATTTGTGTCCTTCTTAGGCAGAACTGATTATAGTCCCATTCAGTTTGAATCTGCTTGGGCCCTCACTAACATTGCTTCTGGGACATCAGAACAGACCAAGGCTGTGGTAGATGGAGGTGCTGTCCCAGCATTCATTTCTCTGTTGGCATCTCCCCATGCTCACATCAGTGAACAAGCTGTATGGGCTCTAGGAAACATTGCAGGTGATGGTTCAGTTTTCCGAGACTTGGTTATCAAGTATGGTGCAGCTGACCCGCTGTTGGCACTTTTGGCGGTTCCTGATATGTCATCTTTAGCATGTGGTTACTTACGTAACCTTACATGCACACTTTCAAATCTTTGTCTCAATAAGAATCCTGCACCCCCCTTAGATGCTGTTGAGCAAATTCTTCCTACTTTAGTTCGTCTCCTGCATCACGATGATCTGGGAGTATTAGCTGATACCTGCTGGGCTATTTCCTACCTTACTGATGGTCCAAATGAACGGATTGAAATGGTTGTGAAAACTGGGGTTGTACCCCAACTTGTGAAGCTTTTAGGAGCTACTGAACTGCCAATCGTGACTCCTGCGCTAAGAGCCATGGGGAATATTGTCACTGGGACAGATGAACAGACTCAGGTTGTAATAGATGCAGGAGCACTTGCTGTCTTTCCCAGCCTGCTAACGAACTCCAAAACTAATATCCAGAAGGAAGCTACGTGGACAATGTCAAACATCACGGCTGGCCACCAGGACCAGACACAGCAAGTTGTGAATCATGGATTGGTCCCATTCCTTGTTGGCATTCTCTCTCAGGCAGACTTTAAGACACAAAAGGAAGCTGTATGGGCTGTGACCAACTATACAAGTGGCGGAACAGTTGAGCAGATCGTATACCTTGTTCATTGTGGCATAATAGAACAGTTGATGAACCTCCTAACTGCGAAAGATACCAAAATTATTCTGGTTATTTTGGATGCCATTTCAAATATCTTTCAGGTTGCTGAGAAACTAGGTGAAACTGAGAAACTTAGTATAATGATTGAAGAATGTGGAGGTTTGGACAAAATTGAAGCTCTACAAAACCATGAAAATGAGTCTGTGTACAAAGCTTCATTAAACTTGATTGAGAAATATTTCTCTGTGGAAGAAGAGGAAGATCAAAATGTTGTGCCAGAAACTACCTCTGAAGGCTATACATTCCAAGTTCAGGATGGCACTGCTGGGACCTTCAACTTTTAGATTATACATCTGAGGCATAAAGTTGTTTGTTGTGGACTATGTTTGATATGTTTGTCTTATTGTTTCTCTACTAAGAACTCTTTTTAAATGTGGTTTGTTACTGTAGCACTTTTTACAACTGAAACTGTACTTGAACAGTTCCAAACTGTACATACTATATGAAGCTTCTCCTCTCCATGGGTTTCTTATTTCTGTGTGGAATTTCATATCTTGCAGTGTCCTGTAAATAAAGATTAAATTCCACCCTTTTCTTCAAAAAAAAAAATCTGAACTTCTTGTTCTCCTTTTTCCCCACCATATAATTTCACAACTAATTCTTCCCTGTCTAACAGGGTGCCACAATCATTCTGGTTCTCCTGACTTACAGCTTTGATGTAACCATTTATTTCTTCCTTTGCCTAAATCCATATGTCCAGTCAGTCAACAGGCCCTTTCAATTCTGCCCTCACAATGACTCATATCTCTTTATTCCTTCAGATTCCTGCTCTCTTAACTGTAATGCAGGTCCCTTTCACCTCATGTTTAAATAACTACGGTAGCGTCCTAGCTGCTCTCTCTGCCTTCAGCCTGTTGCGTTCCTTCATCTTGCTAAAAATAACATTGGTGTTGTATTCCTAGTGACCTTTGTTCCTCACCCTGCTCTTAATGTGCAATAGCTCTAGATTAGCTCTTACATTAGCCTAAATGCTCAGCATGGCAGTCACCGTTTTCCACCAGCCAGTTTGTTGTTTTTAACAGAGCATTGTAATTCTTTCTTTTTTTTTTTTCATATTTCATCTTTTTTTTTAAGCTCTTTATTGGAATATAATTGCTTTACACTCTTGTACCAGTTTTTGCTGTACAACAAAGTGAATCAGCTGTGTTTATACGTATATCTCTGTATCCCCTCCCTCCCGCAACTCCTTCCCACCTTCCCTATCCCAGCCCTCTAAGTTATCACCCATCCTTGAGCTGATCTTCCTGTGCTATGCAGCAGCTTCCCACTAGCCATCTATTTTACATTTGGTAGTGTATATATGTCAGTGCTACTCTCTCACTTCATCCCAGCTTTCCCTTTGCTCCCACTCCATGGCCTCAAGTCCGTTCTCTACATCTGCATCTTTATTCTTGCCCTGTCACTGGGTTCTTCAGTACCATTTTTTTAGATTCCATACATATGAGTTAGCATACAGTATTTGTTTTTCTCTTTCTGACTTACTTCACTCTGTATGATGGACTCTAGGTCCATCCACCTCACTACAAATAACCCAATTTCATTCCTTTTTATGGCTGAGTAATATTCCATTGTATATATGTGTCACATCTTTTTTATCCATTCATCTGTTGATGGGCATTTAGGTTGCTTCCATGTCCTGGCTATGTAATTCTTTCTTATCACAAGCTGTTTTTATGGCAAGCAACTTGCCTTTCTGTTCTATTCATCAACTTCCTACCTGTCACTCATTTCTCTAGCCTTCCCTGTCCTTCTCCTAAAATTCCCTCATCTCTACTCATGAAAAGCCTATGTTCTCTCAGCTACAGTCACCTCCTCCTCTAAACTTTCCTGGCTTCTCCAGGCCTCAGAAAGAAGTTCCACTTGAAATATCTATAACATTATAATATGCATCATGCAAAATGTCACTTGATTAGAGATTTTCTTTTCTGTCCATTATTTGTCACATATGTCAAACTAAATTGTAAAGTACTTAAGAACAAAGTTTAGATCTTCTTATTTTATATTCTCCATAACACTCAGCATAATCTTGGGCATATGTATTGATATTTTCAAAATTATTGGAAAATCAAATTAGAATTAATTTATTAATAAACCAATAAATAAATATCCATTAAGCAAATCTTATTGACTTGGTTTATTGCAATATACATTTAAGTAATAAATTTTTATTTCTTTAAGGATATTCCAATTAATTTAACCTGTCCTTTAACCAATCTAAATTGAGATATTTACATGCAAATGAAAAATTTTACAAAGAAAATTCTAAAAACTTTATGTACTATAAATTACTACTGGTTGTGTGTGTGTGTGTGTGTGTGTGGTTCCATTTTGGTCAATATGCTTGATTTTTATCATAGGAAAATAAAACTCCTGACCCATCACCCATCTATTGACTATCCCTTGTGTTGTTTTACAACACAGGATTAGATATTGACTGCTTTGTTTATTCATTTATTCAGCAAATATAAATTAGACACCTGTTTGTGTCAAGCAAGGGTTTAGGACTTACCTATGTGGCAATGTAGATAAGATACCTTCTTTCACAAAGCTTAGAATCTTTCAAGAAGATAAATAGTAAACAATAATGGAAAAAAATACAAAATACTATGGAGGCAGAGGAGTATAGGTAGAAGAGCAAGTTCTGGAGCAATGCTACTTGGGTTTGATACTGGACTACTTCAAGGCTTTCTAACTGTGTGACACTGCAAGTTTTTAACCTTAGTGAACCTTACTTTCTTCATTTGAAAACTTGGAATAAATTTAGTCATCATGAAAATCAAACTTAAAAATTGTAAATTGCTAGAACTTAGAGGGCCATCTAAAGTACTGACAGTTAATTTGTGTAGATACAGTTGACATTTTAATAATAATCACTAACAGTGTAATGAAGGAGAATTACAGGGCGACAGTGCAGGGGCAGAGAGAACTAGGGCGGTTTTCCTTAGGAGGGGAGAAAAGGAGTGACTTAAAAATTAAGTGATGGGATTGGATGTTGAATTAATCCACAGAAGAAGATAGAATTTTACAAGAAGAACAAGAATTATGATCTGGAAGAAGAAGGGAGGGAGTCAAGAATTCAGGAGAGGGAGAAGAACAGTAACTTCTATTTCCTGACCTTCTGGGAAACTTGGTGAGTAGCAGCTACGGCCAGGGAAAGGTCAGGAGAGAGCCTGGTTTTTTTAAGGGCAGCATATAATGAAAGTGTTAAGGCTACAAGAGGGCTTGTTTAAAGTGGGACATGTGGGCTTCCTAGGTGGCGCAGTGGTTAAGAATCCGCCTGCCAATGCAGGGGACACAAGTTCGATCCCTGCTCCAGGAAGATCCCACATGCCACGGAGCAACTAAGCCCATGTGCCCAAAAAACAAACAAACAAACAAAATAAAGTGGGACATGTTTTACCTACAACATATGAAGGACTCATCTTTGAGTACAATGTGTCAGTGAGTGATGGAATAGGGAGTTACTCAGGCTTCAGGCAAACACTAGACTAGATGTCATTTTAAAAAAATATATGGCTGGAATGGCTTTTGATACATCTTACCATTTATGGGTACACCATTTATTCCTCCTGTTTTGTAGCATTACAGGCATTACAAATAACTGCTTACTTGGTGATCCATTATGTTAAAAAAAATTCTTGTCCTTGGCCCTTTTAAGCTTGTATAGTGCTTCATAATAATGCATTAGGCTTTTAAAGTAGAATTTCTTGAATTTACTTTCTTTATATATTTTTTAAAACTTCTTTGTGATTTATAAAGCTCTTTTGGGAACAACAGGACTGGTTACCATTAGGCCATTGTTATTAGACCATTATTATTTAGAATTAGGCCATTATTATTTAGTATATTTTCTATCTGGAGTGTGGGTGTAGCAATAGCTATGTGGCGGGGGGGAGGGCTGCCATACCCCCTTCGCTCAGCTCTGCGCACCAAATCCTGGTTCATGAAGTCTTTGCTACTTTCTGCCTGAGGGCTCTTTACTGACCCTGGGAAAACTCTTAGCCTACGCAGAAGGCAAGTCAGAGATGCCAGAAAGTTCATGCTGCTGGAGTAGCCTTCCACCTTGGACAGTTGGGGAGTTGGTGGATAGATAGTCTCACTTTCTTTGCTTTCAGCTGGAATAATTCTGAGATGTGTTCCACATTGTCTCCTAGAGATCCAAGGTGGAATTAAGTCACTTTTGTCCTCACTGCTAACCAGGGTGATAATCCACATGACATGGGCTTGATTCCTTTCCCCGTCTCATTCCCTGCCGCCTTACCGATGCTTCTTGGGATCACCCTCCAAGTAAATTACATGTGCTCAAGTCCTTGTCTCTGGATCTGCTTCTGAGAGAACACAATCTAAAATGGCGGGCAAGTAAAACCTGTAGAAAAGATACTTTTGAACTCAACATAGAAAAAATAAACAGAGTTTTATAATAAAGATGCAAAAACAAGGTTGTAAATATGAAAGTTCTAAACCAAAGAACTTGGTTTCAGGTCCTCTCCGTATTTTCCCTCTATTTTCTTTCTCTCAAAATAACAGCAGTAACAGCTAAAACTAAAATTTGGAGAATTGTTTAAATTATAAAATTATAAAGTTAGTACAATATATGTCAGGCCATTTTCTAAACATTTTATACATAAAATTTCCTTAATTCTCATAACATTCTTGTAGTGTACCATTAAGTAGATGTATCATAATGGTTGGTATACCAGCACTCTAATTTTAAAGAAGTAAAGTGAGAAGTTGAATTTCTTGCCCAGGGTCATAGTGCTAAAGAGTAGGTATAATTCCAACAGTGAGATCCCAAAGCGAGTGCTCATAAACACTATACTGTGAAGCCTCTGTGCAACTGTATCTGTAATTATCACTTTAATAACCTTCTGCCAGTCATGACTCCTACGTTAGCATTCTATTCATACCCATCTATAACCTCCATAACTATCAACCAACTGTCCCCTTGGAATCTCTTCTCAGATGTCCCCTAAATCAGAGCACTTCAAAGCAGATGCATTCAAAATCAAACAAATGATTTTTCCCTCCAAAGTTGATCCTCTTCTATATATTAAATTTTAGTTAGTATTGCCAACATTCGGCAAGTGCAAACACAAAAAGATTGAGGATATTAACTTCTATTCTTATTTTTCTAAGAGTTTTTATCATGAATTAATGTTGACTTGTTTTTAGATGCTTTTTCTGCATCTAATGCAATGATCGCGTGGTTCTCTTCTTTGTTCTGTTAAAATGGTGAATCACATTGACTGTTTTTTTTTTAATGCAGTATAGTTGATGTACAATGTAGTGTTAGTTTCAGGTGTACTACATAGTGATTTGATATTTGCGTACATTATGAAGTGTTCACCACAATGTCTAGCAACCATCCGTCCCCATGCAAGCTTATTACTATATTATTGACCATATTCCTTCTGCTGTATATTACATTCCCGTGGCTTATTTATTTATAACTGGAGGTTTGTACCTCTTAATCTCCTTAATCTATTTCAACTCATCTCCCACCCCTCTCCCTTCTGGCAACCACCTATTTGTTCTTTTTATTTACGATTCTCTTTTCATTTTGTTTTCTTTGTTTGTGTTGTTTGTGTTGCTTTTTAGATTCAACATATAAGTGATATCATACAATATTTGTCTTTCCCTGTCCGATTTATTTCACTTAGCATAATACCCTCTAGGTTTATTCATGGTGTTTCAAATGGCAAAATTTCTTTTTTTTTATGAGTGAATACTATTTCATATATATACATATCTATATATAGATATATGCACCGCATCTTCTTTATCCCTTCATCTATTGATGGACATTTAGGTTGCTTCCATGTCTTGGCTATTATAAATAGTACTGCTATGAACATGGGGTGCATATTTTTTCAAACGGTGTTTTTATTTTTTTGATCTGCACTTATTCAGCTACATGTGCAGAGCTGGTCTCTTTTTCATCTTGTGGCCAATGGCTTTTAACCAGGGGCTAAATATCCTTAGTTAATGGAAAACAGGGCCATTTAATACATGAATCTGGCTTTTTCAGCATTCTGCCCTATTTAACAGTACATTTCAGAATGGAAGATTTCCACTTCTGCTCACACCCCAGGCTTGGGGTGGAGAGGTGATCTGAAGTTATGCTCCCTGATAGAAAAACCTCCAGCAAAGGCATTAGGCTAGCTGAGAACTTGCATATATCACGTAACCTCATGGATCTCAGCTTTCCATTCCTTAAAATTAACTGGAAGGATTGGGTGACTTCTAAGAACTATTTTAGAACTGTTGTCTATCCATTAATGGCCCTGGGATTCATGGCTCCACTCAGCAAACAATCTTGAATCATTTAATTTGTGCCAATTTATATCCTAGACTCTGAGATAAATTAAAGATATTGTCTCTACCTGTTGGTAGCTGTGGTAGATTATATCACTATTCAGCAAATATCCACTTTCCTCTTCAACTACTTTGTGTAAGGAGGATACTTCCTCATCCATTCACGTTGGGCCTGGTCAGTTGTTAGAGGAGCTCATTGAGAGGGTGTGATCACTAGTTAACCCGTGAGCAGGATTCAGGCAATCAGAGGCTCCTGAACCCCCTCTTTTGTCCCTGGAATGTGTATTCTGCCCACCGTTCTCACAGTGGGAACCATTTTCAGGGATGCAGCTTTGAGAGAGTAATGTGTTGTTGAGACCACCTGGATGGTGTATGTGACTGAATGCAGTGAGAGACTTTATATAAACTCTTCAGATTTTGGTGGGCAGATGTGGAGATTGGCTCATCTTGCAGTCACCTATGACAAGCCTCCTATGTGAGTCCCCTTGCTTATTAAACCTGCCACTACTAATCTGGCGTGGCCTGCCTCTTTCTTTGGTTTCTCCTGTTCTCCAGGTACAGGGGCCAGTTTGTGTACCATCAGTGGAATGTGAACTGACCTCAAGTACACAGGCTTTAAATATCATTCGTTATTCAAAGAGAACCACTGCCCTCTAGCTGGACCCCAGAACAAGAGCACATGGAGCATTTCTGACCTTGAGCCAGATGACCCTGGTGAACCCAACCAAGCCATAGTCAATGCTCAGACCTAAAAGACAGCAATAAATATTTTCTTTGTAAGCCATGAGATTTTTGTGTTTGTTTCCAGCTGCAGCGGAAGCTGCCTAATACAGTAGTTTTATAACTAGCAGGGAGAAATATCATCTTCCCATAAATAATTTTAATGTAATGTGGAAACATTTCTCATATTTGAATCCTTTAAAGATCTTAATCTGGACTGGTTTACTGGTAGATTATTTTATTTAACTCCCTCAATCATACTATCATGCTTTACTTCTACTTTATATCCGAAGAACTTGAGACTCAAAGAAGATGCATTACTTGCCTCAGATTACCCAATTAGAGTGGGTAGAGCTTTGATTCAAATCTAGGACCTCTGAGTTTTGAATTTTAACTCTGGATTCATGTTATATATCATTCTCCTGTGTCTGGCATAAGTATTTTAGTTGTTATATCTTCAATCAAGTTTATACATGCAAGCTCTTAGAGTAACTAACAGTGGCTGATTTGGGTCAAAAGGAATTTATTTAAAAAAAAAGCTTGAGTAACTCAAATAAGCAATGAACAGCCTGAACAATCAGGCCCAGAGCAGCCTGGATCAGTACTCTGAATCACCCCCAGAACCATGTTTTTTCTATCAAGCACCAGATGCAGTAGGTTGGGCCAGTGGTGCCACTGGCACCAGACACAATGCTACAGCTGCTACTAGCTCTGCAGGCACGCTGCCCTTGAAAACTTGACCTTTCTGCAAACAGCCCTGCAGCCACAACCAACCAGAATTTTCCAGGATGTCTTTTTCTTTGTGGTCTTTGCTCCAGAAGCAAAATCTGGGACAGTGTTCAACTTTAGCTTGAGGACCTAGGTCCCAGGATTTTCAGCTTTATGGATACAATAGGAAATTTCTCCTGAGTAAGTAAGTATTTCTGATTATAGAGATCTAAAATAGTGACAGATAAATGCTAAGGTGAATACAAAGTAGAAGTATTTTTGCAAATGTTCTTATTGAAGCTGCAATGCAGCACAGACTACCCTGTGTGTGCCTTCCTTCCCTTCTAGGATATTAGGTGGCTTAAGGCTCTTACCTGGGCTGGAGTCGCTGGAGCAAGGCTGGATATGGGAGATGTAAGTTTTACCTGTGCTTACAAATACGGAGCAAAGGGTAAGTCTGTTCTAAGAGAGGAGAGCTTGGGAAACAAAGAGACTGTCTAAAAGCATCAGATTGAGGCAGAGAGGCTGGATGTTTAATCCCTACCCTAAATAAACCTTAAGACAAAACATGTTATAGTGTGCCAGCTTTTTCTAGATGTCTGGGCCACCCATGTGTGTGCAAAGACATTTGTGAAGGTGATATATAAATACAGTTACCTAAGATCATTTAAAGGTGGTTTTAAAATACCCTGTGTTGACTTTCAAACTCGGTCTTCTTTTCTCTGTTATAAATGGGCATCCTAAAGTATCGGAAAGCAAGAATATAAGATATTTAAAGAAGTGTGTTAACTTGCTTTGGCTGGCAGGGATTTTGGAATGGCAGAAAGGCACGGACATGGATAGAAATACAATTATATGCAGAGAATTAGATGTAATAATTTTAAGCAGGTGATTTTTTTTTTTAATTTAAATTTTTTTTTAATTTTTGATTTTTTACAATAAACTGCATATATATATATATTTTTTTTGGGGGGGTACATCAGGTTCAATCATCTGTTTTTATACACATATCCCCGTATTCCCTCCCTTCCTTGACTCCTCCCACCCTCGAGTCCCCCCCACCCTCCCTGCCCCAGTCCTCTAAGGCATCTTCAATCCTCAAGTTGGACTCCCTTTGTTATACAACAACTTCCCACTGACTATTTTACAGTTGGTAGTATATATATGTCTGTGCTACTCTCTCGCAGGTGATTTTAACACGCCTTGGTGTAGGGTTTTTTTCGTTATCTTGTGCTTGGGATTTTCGTCTCTGGTTCGTAGGAAAACACACACACCCAGCCTGTGCAAGGTCTGTGTGTTGTCCCTTCTAATCCTCTTAGTGGTTCTTTGCTTGGCCTCTGACAGTTCCCCAACACACGAGCCGATCGGTACTCAGCCGCAGACTAGAGGAGGGCCCTCTGCTGGTCACCCTTTCAGAGTTCGCGCCCTCTGTGCTGGGCTCTCCTCATCGATACAGGGCCCGGTGAACCCCAGCTGGCTGGCTTGACATCTCTGGACTCCTGACTCTGTTTCCTCAGTCCTGGGAGACTGCCACGCTTCACTTGAGTTTTCCTCTCCGTCCCAAGGCCAGAAATCTTTATGCTGGTTGTAAACTGGGCCCACCTCATTTATTTTCCCTCTCTCAGTAATCACTGTCCTACCCTGCCTGGGATCCAGTGTCTGAAGGGCTATTGTTTTATTTAGTTTGTCTGTTTTTTTTTTCAGTTGTTTCGCATAATCCCTGTTACTCCTTCTTGGCTCCAAACAGAATGTAATTGTAATTGTACAAATAATCTGTGTTATTATCTTTAACAACAGCAATGAAAAGTGTGAGTTTAAAAGATACATTACTGCTGTTCCTCCAAAGCTGTAATTACAGTGATGTGCTTCTTGATGGCGTTTTAGACTTGTGAAAGTACATTGCATGCAGCCATGGAAAAATATAATTGATGATTATGCCCAAAGGCAATGTGTGATTAAGGATTTTATAACATTTTTAGTTATCTAAGTATAGACCCCCACCCCCCAACATCACCACCCTTAAAGGTTGCAATATGGGCAAATTTCACACAGTTGGCTTTATTTAGCAAATGTTTCTACGGATGTTTGGTGTATGCAAGTAAGTCTCTGTGTATATTACATAAAATAGAAAGAATGGCCTTATGATTTTTGTCTTTCTCACAGCCAGTGAAATAGTTTCTGAAAAAGTACTTAAATTTACAGCCTCAATCTCTGTTTTTAAAATTTTTATTGAAACGTAGTTGATTTACAATGTTGTGTTAGTTTCAGGTGTACAGCAAAGTGATTCAGGTATTATATATATACATATACATACATATATATATTCTTTTTTATATTCTTTTCCATTATAGGTTATTACAAGATATTGAGTGGGGTTCTCTATGCTATATAGTAGGTCCTTGTTGATTATCTATTTTATATATAGTAGTGTGTATATTTTATTCTGGAACTCCTAATTTATCCCTCCCTCTTCTTCCCCTTTGGTAATCATAAGTTTGTTTTCTGTGTCTGTGAACCTATTTCTGCTTTTTAAATAAGTTCATTTTTATCTTTGTTTTTTAGATTCCACATATAAGCTATACCATGTGATATCATATGTCTGGCTTACTTAGTATGAGAATCTCTAGGTCCATCCGCGTTGCTGCAAAAGACCTTATTTCATTCTTTCTTATTAGCCTCAGTTTCTTAAGTTTAATTAAGATACTACTTATAGATTATATCTTCAGCCTCACTGTATCTACCAAGGGCAGACAACCTTGATTACTCCATTCACAGCACCTTTTGAATTATTTTGATCATTGTCTGATGGATCTGAGATTATCACTGCATATTTTAGCTCAGTATGAAGGTTAAGAACTTCCCTTTAGCAAGACAGTCATAACATAGTATTGGAATAGACTTTATTCAATTTAATGACGTTAAATTTTTAAGAATTTTTAACTGAATAACAGCTGCAGTAAAGAAAGTTATGTAGGGAGCAAACAGTGAGAAGTCCTGTCATGGGCTTATGTAATTTCTGCTACTCCAGGTCTCAGTGACAGCATCTTAGTCTCCTAGAACAATTACAACAGAGTCGATAGGTATAGAAAGATTGGGTCACTTAAAATTTTACAGAAAATTGGGGAACACCTAAAATTTCAATACACAGATGTTTGTCTTCTGGTTATCTATATCATTTTCCCAGAGAAGGGATGCCTTGAGGGGCTGATCAGAAATTACCCTTAACAAGGAATCAATGTCTTGAGATGGTAGCAAAGGATACACTTTCATTATTTCACACTCTTAGAAGAAGGGAAGTTGGACTCTTTGGGCTACAAGTAACAGAAACAATGGCTACTTAAAGGAAATTGTATATAATGGGACGAGACAATTGATTCTCATGGAATCAATGGCAGCCATGAGCCCAGGGCACATTTCCACTTCTCTTTGCCTACCACGTGCATTCTCATACCTCCACTGACTGGCTTCTCCTGCGTGTAGTCCATGAAGGAAAAGACAGCATTCCACCACTGAATTCATTCGCTACAAGTCACTCAAAGGGAAGGACGGATTGGCAGGCCCACTTCTTAATTCCCAGAGGAGAGAATGTGAGCAGCCAGCTTGGCCAGGAGTTCACTTCTGGTCCAGCGGGGGGATTACATCACTGTAAAGTGCCCATCCTTACCAATTATTATCTGCAGAGGGA
Organism: Hippopotamus amphibius kiboko; assembly: GCF_030028045.1. Lineage (NCBI taxonomy): Eukaryota > Metazoa > Chordata > Mammalia > Artiodactyla > Hippopotamidae > Hippopotamus > Hippopotamus amphibius. Next base: position 37,066,244 of record NC_080200.1, on the reverse strand, counting down.
GCAGTTCCCAGAGAAGGAAAAATCATTGAGAAAAAAAATGTCTAGGAGTGTAGGAATTGAAATGTGTTAATGGAAAGGGAGGAAGAGGGGTTAGATTATCAATTTGAAAAGTTCGTATCATGAGGATGCTGTGCAGTAAAAATAAACAATCTGTTAAACATGATCTGGGGCTAAGCATCTGAGAATTCTTCAAAGTCTTTCGACTGGACTGTATTATCCAGACTGCTGAGCTCCTCTCAACTCTCACCCCTTCAGTGACTGGAATCAGAGGGCCTCTCTGCTGAGGAAATGCTGTGGTTTGGCAGCAGCTAATCTGTGTATCATAGGCTGGGGTTTCTCAATCTTGGATTCAAATTGTCTGGCATTAAGCTTGTCTGGTTTTATGCTAAGATATCATGCCTCTAGTGACATTGCTAATCTTACCAACTGTAGCATACTCTGAACCAATCTTCTTTTTCCTTGAACTTCTGCACCTATGAGCTGTTATTAGAGCAGCTGCAGGCCAATCAATTCCTTAATAAAGTAGAACAGATTTGAGAAGTGGGTAAAGGAAGAGTTATCTCATGATGTAGTATCAGTGGGAGTTTCCTATACCCCTTCCCTCCCAGGCCGTCTTCACTTTTTTTTGGTTGTCTGAATGAGCTAGGCTTTCTGCAATTTAAATGAAAGCTTTCAGCCTTGTTACCCAACAAATACTACAGCAGGTAATACTTCAAACTTTTAGCGATATTTACACTCTCTTATAAAGTGTCTGAACTTCTTTAAGTGTAAGGCAGAGTAACCACTAAGAAAATATGTCACCAGCATTGAATGTCCACAAACAGCTACCACCTCCTCTACCTACCTATCTGCATCTGTGCACACACTCAGCCCTCCCTGCTTTGATGGTTTTAACAGTCTATTCTCCCAATTTAGGGCAACATATGTACCAGATTTCAACTGCTTTTGCTTAATCAGAAAAGTTCCTCTGATGTATCTCCTTTCTTTTTTGTTAATCATCAAATTCTCTCTCCCTGTTGGATGGTTCCTATCAACGCATAGGCATGCTCTCATTTTTCTCATCTTAAAACCAAAACAAAATAAAACAATCACTCTCATTTTAACCTCCAGCTACCCTCCTATTTCTCTGCTTAAGTTTTCATCAAGATTTGAAGTCACCTATTTTTATGTCAATTTTTCTCTTTTCATCGCTTAATCTCCTCTTTTTCTGTGACAGATACAACAACAAAAAACAAAACAAAAGAAGTTAATACTGTTAGCATAAAAACTTTTTAATCAAATTCAAAACTTCACATAGAAAAACTTTTCACATGAACACTAGCATTTTTTCTATAAAACACTGTTTCCACCAAATTATAAAACTTGAAAAGATTTTTTAAAAAATGAAGAAAAACACCAGAGAGATGGTGCTCAGAGGCAAAAATTTAAATTGCTTTAATTCCCCTAATCACTCTATGACATATTTATGGTATCATCCAAATCTTGATTAAAGTTCTTACTAATGCGTTATGATAAAAGCAAAGATAAAACAAATTTGAAAACCATTATTTTTTTGTATTGCCTTACAAAGCTTAAGTATCCAAAGGAGATTTGTAAAGTTGAATTTTATAAATTTGTTTGTTCCATGTGGAACAGAGAAGGATTTTGTCCCTTAATCAAATTTTTTAGGTTCAGGTCTCTGCATTGTAGCAGTTTCATAATTTTTTAATGCCTTTATTAGCTAAAATATGAAGCAATCACATTTAAATGAAAGTGGGAAGGTTATATACTATTACAAGAAGAGCTTCAAACTGGAAGGCAGATCTGTCCCTTTCCAAATGTTAGATCTTGGGACCCAGTCATTCAAGAGCTCCAGTGCTGTAGTTTGGAAATGATACCACTGACCTAGATGGTTGTTGGGGGGATTAAGATAATGCCAAAGAGTTTTCTGACACAAAACTAAAGCATATTTCAACTAACTGTAATGTAATAGCCAAAACGCGGTTTAAAGCCAAATAATTATTTTACTTTGCAGCATAACTCAAAAAATTGAGAACAGAGAAATATACAATGAAACCCAACCTCACCATAAAGGATTTACAAAAATATTTTCGAAAGTTCACAGGGATCTATTTATATTAAACAATTTTAGAAACGGTTGGATGGAAGTAGCAATATCTCAATATAAACAATGAGATTAACCAAAATGTTCATGAGTTTTAGTTCAGTAATAAAAAGCGGGATTCTGGGTCACTATCACAGATGAAAAATTACATCTTAAAAACTTAAAAAAAAGAATGTAATAAATTGATGCTGCCTTTAGGGGATTCTGCTCTAATGGACTTGAAGAGGTTAGTTACTTACTTGACTTGAAGAATCATTAAATCAAACATTTGATGAAATTTAAAAGATGTGAATCCAACCTTAGTTCTTCTTAATGGAGGAAACAAACAATAAAAATGTTTTTTTGGCCAAGACTGAACCAAATACGTGGTTTATTTTACCCTCTGTTCCTTGGTATATGTACAGAATTTTAGTCTCATGTTTATTCCATCATCAATGTAAACAATGATGTTTGGGCTCTTAATAGAGCGAATTTTAATTTTAAATCCAATTTTTCAGGTTCAACACTATTAAACCTCCACAGTTGCCCCAACTTTGAGCACTAGGAATCACGGAAAATCTTTGTTTACTGAGATATTTTCACAATTTTCCTATAATAAGATGAGCAGTTTCCAGCGCATTGCCACCTTACATAGAACCAGCAAACCCCTGGACACAACCCTTGAGAACTGAAACTACAATTGCTTACAGTGGGTGTTAACTATAATTTTAGGAAGAGACAGTTTCTGAAGTTTGTTTCCTAATTAGTTCATTTTATCTGCCTGAGGCTGCACTGCAAAAAAAAAAAAAAAAAAGTTATGCATTCTAATATCTAATATCTCCCATATGTGATATCTATGAAGAAGAGGGACACCATTGGCTCTCCACAGAGGTGCTGTTGGCTTTGTGAAGTGACAGTTCTTCATTAAGCCAGAATGCCTTGAGTGCATTGAGGATTATTCGGCATCTCTGGCCTGTACTCGCTAAATGCCTGGGGCTGTCCCCAGGCTTTATGACAATCAAAAACCTCCTCCACACATTTCCAAGTGTCCTCTAGGGAGCAAACCACCCCCAGATGGAAACTTAAACCTCAGAGGAACAAAAACTAATTTTTTAAATGTATGTTTATTATCCGCTTATGAATAATGATTTCTAGGTTATTCACAAGTTACAGCCAAAGTTTCCTGCAGTTTAATATGTTTTTTCAAAAGTAGCTCAGGCCAACAACTTGTTTTTATTCTCCTATGAGCTTAATATAAACTCTAAACTCAAGGTGGCTATCTTTTATCTTCTCAGTCTGGGCAGCTGCAGTGGTTACCAAGTAGTAAGCGGATCCAGCGCACACAAAACCCAGCTTTGTGCTCAGTTACATAACACTTCTCAAATGCTATGTTTCTGACAGGCTTTTGGAGTACACAAAAATTGAATTAAAAACATCCCATTGAATGAAATATGCTAAATGCTGGAAGAAGCAAGACATCTTCTTTTGGGAAAAGAAAAACTGCTACCAAAAAAAAAGTTCTGTCGGTATTTGCTAAGTGAGCAAGTAAATTCTTTCTCTTTTTTTCTTCCTCCTTTCCTCCTTCCCTCCCTCCTTCCTCCCTCCCTCCTTCTTTATTTCCTTCCTCCCTTCCTTCCTTCCCTCCTTCCTTCTCTCCCTCTTTTCTTTCTTCTTTTGTCCTTCCTTCCTTTCAAAATCTACTTTTCCTAAGGTATGTTTCACACAACTGGAATTGAAGAACTAAGGTGGGCAGGGAGGAGGAGGAAAGTACAATCAGAAAATAAAGAGGGGGCTTCCTAGGTGGCGCAGTGGTTAAGAATCCACCTGCCAATGCAGGGGACACGGGTTCGAGCCCTGCTCTAGGAAGATTCCACATTCCACGGAGCAACTAAGGCCGTGCACCACAGCTATTGAGCCTGTGCTATAGAGCCCGTGAGCCACAACTACTGAGCCTGTATGCCGCAACTACTGAAGCCCAAACGCCTAGAGCCTGTGCTCCGCAACAAGAGAAGCCACTACGAGGAGCCTGCGCACCACAACGAAGAGTAGACCCCACTCGCATCAACTAGAGAAAGTCCGTGTGCAGCAAAGAAGACCCAACGCAGCCAATAAATAAATAAATTTATATATAAAAAAAAGATGAATATGGAAGTTTCAAAAAAAAAATAAAGAGGGATAAAATTGTAGCAAACAAGACAATTTCTAAAGGCTAAAGTCATACTCAAGGTGGAAGAAGCTGCCTGAAGTAATTTAAACTGGAGCAGAAGCTCAGGTTTGTACTGTGGGTTATGAAGACCAGGGAGGAACCCACCCCCTGAAACCAGGTTGCCTTCTTATTTCACCTCTTGCTTCCTGCTGCGTCCTCCACAGGAGGGGCCTCTGTTCTCCTGCTTCACTCTCTTGGAGCACTTCCAGGCACTCACAGAGAGCAGGAAGTTTTCTGGGATAATTTAAAAGACCAATTTTAAGATGGTGTGTCTGTGGATAGTGCCTATATAACTTATTTTCCAATTTTGGGATGAAATTCAATCATTTTTTATGTTTCCTTTCTTAGTAATCACCAAAAACTTGGAAGGCATTCTTTGATTTAGGAAAATTGAGATTCTCAGAAATTTTACTCTTCTGTGTACTGCCACCCATTTCATGACTGAACTTCATATGTTACTACAATTTGGAGTCACTCTGAACCCAGGTATTAGGATATTATGAAGAGATTTAATTAAGTAGAAATATCAATATGCCTGAACGTCCAAGAGAAGGTATAAACACAAAACAAATTAGTTTTATCCACTCTTTGAAAAGCATTCCTTCAAACAGGGGCATTTTTCTAATGTACTTGATTCTTTATCCATGGATCAGGAGGTAAAATAACCAGTTTTATTTTGCAAAGGATTTTGGCCAAGATGTTGTCATCTTGGTCACAACCTTAGGAAGAAAGTTATTGCAATAAGAAATGCCGGAGTGTAAAGGTCAGGGTTGCTTTTGTTTTTGTTTTTGTGATTGGGGTTGGATTGAAGCATGAAGTCATTAACAGCTGTGTGAAGTGACCAATATAGAAAATTAGCAGTGGAGCAGAAGGCTATTTCGTGGAGGTGGTTCCCTAACACTGACCACGGGAAGCACTGATAGTTCTGGCCATGACCAATAGAACAAGTGACCATATACTGGTAATTTATAGGCCAATAGTCCTACTCACTGTTCCATTTGAAAAGGATGAATCCAAACTTCAGGTCAGTTGGCTGCAAGATGTTTGTTGTTTTAAGTTTATTTGACTTTTTTAAAAGTCGACATACAAATTTCAAGTAATATATCTGAACAAGATTTACTCTTCTTAAGGTCATTTGAATTCCTCAAAGTTTACACTCAAATCACAGGTGAGTTTCACTCAAGATTTGCCGGTGGCACTATTTTACTTTACCTGTCATCACTGTCATCTCTCCCAACTGTCTCTGTGGTTTCCCTCCTCCTGCACTTCTAGTTGTTTCTCTCTAAACTTCACCTAGGCACTTAGACCTTCAGTGACAGCCCCTGAAGTTATAGTGTCCGTACTTTACAACCTACAAGGATCTAACTTCTAACAAATCTTTTCTCTTTTATCAAAATATCTTGATGGCTCTCTCTTTATGGCTTTGGATGCAAGCTACCTAATCTTAACCAAACCTAATAAATTGCTCATTGGGGGTCAGTGGGTCAGGGTGTCTCCCTTCCAGGTAACATCCCTACGTTTTTGTTTTTTGTTTGTTTGTTTGTTTGCTTGCTGTTGGTTTTTAGATTTAATTTTATTTTTTACAGTAGTTATTAAATTCACAGCGTTCAAAAATAAAAATGGTATGAAAAGATATGCTCTGAGAAGGCTTCTTCCACACTTGTACCTATTCACCTGCTCCCCACTTCACCTGCCTCAATGAGTAACCAATATTATCAGTTTCTTGCAAATCCTTCAGGTGTTTCTTTAGGCAAATGTAAGTATATTCTTTTCTGCATATCATCTTTTTAATGCAAAAGATAGCTTAAGATTCACACTGTTCTGTGTCCCCCCTTTTTTTTTTAATTTTATTTATTTATTGATTATTTTTGGGGGGTACACCAAGTTCAATCATCTGTTTTCATCCCTACGTTTTAATAGAGGTCACTTAGAGCCGTAACACATAAACTCAAATAGAGATGGGACTTCCCTCCCTCAATATCACAGCACACATGCATACCATTGGTCACAACAAGGACCAACAGAGCGAATATACATGGTTCTATTATCCATCTCCATCACTGGAAAACAGGATGGAACACCTGCATTTTCTGTTGTATGGCCGTGAAGTCATGGGGAGGAGCTCAACAAATATATTCATACCCAAGAAAGGCAGACCATTCATTTTCCTTTCATAACATGAACCAGAATCAAGTCTTTGTAAGCCAATTTTGAATTTGAGGCAGATAATGTTTCCTGTATCCTGCTATTATTTTTCTCCCCAGCATGTGCTCAATGAAGATAAGTCTTGTGAATAATCATCTGACTGCATAAAACCATTAGGCCAGGTTCCAATGAGGTACCACAGCTGTGCTAGGGACCAGATAATAGAGAAAAAACAACACAGAGCTTTTCATATCAATTGTGGAGAGAAGACAGCACCCAAAGTGGAGTGTTCCCAGCTTCCCAGGGTAGGCTCTCAGACACCAGGGGCATGGGAACGAGCAAGTGAAGAGAGCCAAGAGACTGTTCTAGGCTATGTATCTCCCCAACCTGGAGCCTGGGATAGTTCTGTCTTTCAGTCTCTCCTAATGCAGAAGGGATGCAACCAAGCTGTTACAGTGAACCTCTCTCCTGTTAACATCTCTACAGTTGACTAGGTGGCACAGTGGTTAAGAATCTGCCTGCCAATGCAGGGGACACGGGTTTGATCCCTGCCCCAGGAAGATACCACATGCCGTGGAGCAACTAAGCCCGTGTGCCACAACTGTTGAGCCTGTGCTGTAGAGCCCGTGAGCCACAACTACTGAAGCCCATGAACCACAACTACTGAGCCCATGTGCTGCAACTACTGAAGCCCATGCACCTAAAGCCCAGGCTCCGCAGCAAGAGAAGTCACGGCAATGAGAAACCCACACACCACAATGAAGAATAGCCCCCCACTTGCTGCAACTAGAGAAAGCCCGTGTGCAGCAACAAAGACTCAACACAGCCAATTAAATAAATTAATTAATTAAAAAGATAACAAAAAACGAAAAACATCTCCACAGTTAACAGCCTCTAAGGTAAAGCCCAAATGCAGGATAAGCTTAATGATTCAGAAGCATATACTCTGAAGTTCTTTCTTTAGAAGTGATTGTGGAGGGTGAAACCAAACCAGGTCCTTGGAATATGTGTAATTCCTTCCTAGAAAAAGCTAGGAGTTGGCTAACTCTGCCTATATTGCCTCCTCCAATCAAACTGTGATGTTTTGTTTATTCAATTAATGGCTTTCTTTCTCATTAGGCTTGCTGCCACAACCAAATGGAGATTTCTCAGTCTGCTAAAAAGATGAGTCTGACTTCTGTTTGCCTATGTCCTTGAGCCTAGCTTTTTGCTTTCTCTGATGTTTTTTAAAGCTGTCTTAAATACGTGACTTCAGGCTACATTAGAACCAAAGGAAAATATCAGCAAATCCCATTGAGAAGAGTAAAGTGAATAGCCTCTAGGGTTTGCATCCCAAAGGTCAGATTGAATCCAATAGCATTTCTGTCTGGGAGTCAGAATCAGGATATTTTTGAAAGATCTAGGTATTTTCTTCATAATTAGATCAGAAGAGATGAACCTACTCACTGGGAGCCTATTCTTAAACTAAATTCTCCCAGCTCAGAATACAGGTAGAGTCAGGAGAGGTCTATATAACATCAATACATAGAGAATGAAAGTGAACTATTGATTTTTTTTCTCTCAGATGATTTTTTTTTTGCATATTTCATCTGTATATTTTTTAAGCTCTTTATTGGAATCAGCTGTATTTATACATATATCCCCATATCCCCTCCCTCCCGTGACTCCTTCCCACCCTCCCTATCCTGGCCCTCTAAGCCATCATCCACCATCAAGTTTATCTCCCTGTGTTATGCAGCAACTTTCCACTAACTATCTATTTTACATTTGGTAGTGTGTATATATCAACGCTACTGTCTCACTTTGTCCCAGCTTCCCCTTCGCCCCACCCCCAACCCTGTCCCAATTTCCCCTTCACCCACCCCAACCCCGTGAGTGTAAAGCAATTATATTCTGCATCTTTATTCTTGCCCTGTCACTGGGTTCATCAGTACCATTTTTTTAGATTCCATATATATGTTAGCATATGCTATTTGTTTTTCGCTTTCTGGCTTACTTTGCTCTGTATGACAGACTCTAGGTCCATCCACCTCACTACAAATAACAATTTCATCCCTTTTCATGGCTGACTAATATTCCATTGTCTATATGTGCCATGTCTTCTTCATCTATTCATCAGATGATTGGTTTACGTGATACAAACACTTGTGGTGCCCGAACGTTGTCCTGTCTTAGATTTATGCTGATACCTGAAAAAAGGAAAACGTGAGAAAGATCACAGTAAGATAAGGAGTATAAGTTTAGTTGGAAGAGTGAACAGGAGTTAAAGGAAACTTACATGGGAAGATTTGGTGGTCTTTGGGGGCTAAATGAAGAGAAAAAGCGAAGAGCCCAATATGCCACCACTAGGCACGAATGTTCTCACCACTGTGGTGAGGCCTGGCTGTCTCCTGATAGTTTCTGCTCAGGTTTATAGTGTGTCCACACTCATCTTGGCTGAAGCTGAAGGAAGACCTAATTTGCATAAATATTTATCTTTATAATGTCAACAATTTCTTAATTGGGAAAAATTTGAGGAACCCATCTGTTGGCAGAAAACAATGGCTCAAGGAATTTCCATAGCAAAACATTTTGGTATCAACAAAACATTATTGAGGCAAATGTGAAAGTCTCTTCCCTTTTGTCTTGCTTGCATTGAGACAAATTGATGTTTACCTATCACCCAAGGCATATCTATATAGACCGACTGAACCACTTGAGAAGAAAATGTCCTTGTAAATGAGAGGGCAGGAGACGTTTCAAAAGCTTTTCTCTGTTGTATAGCAAGCATTAGCATTTCTTTTCAGAGGAGAATAGCTTTACTTGCATTTTTTGCTTTCATCCAAAATTACGATATAATTTTCTGATGATACATCAGTAAAGTTCCTTCATTTAGACACAGGCACTGCTTGGGAATCAGAAAGCTGGACTCTAAACTCTGATGACTCTATGGGACCTAGAAAAGGCTGCAAAGCCCTGGTCTCAGCTTTTATATCTGGAAAACGTGGAGATTAACTTAGAGGTATTCTAAGATTGAGTCTAGTGCCACAGTAGTCTGAAAATCTATGTTTCTCCCTGACAGCTCAGAGAAAGAGGCCCAGAAAAGCCGTGTCTCTGGTATATGTCTTATTGATTATGAGTGATAAAAAAGTAATCTAATACTATGGTTTGGGTAATGAAGGAAAATTTTCACTTTCGTGAACAGCTGTATTTTCTAAGCTCATCCCAGTTAGGAATTACAGTGCAAGTGAAAGTAGAATTGGAAACCATACGTCTTAGCGTGTACATAGTTGGGGACCTCTCCCATGGCCAAAGAAGTGTCAACATATCACCATAAGAATTCCAAAAGTTGTGACATTGAGAGATTCTCTTCATCCAAACAGTACAAGAATTCTGGAGAAGGTAAACAAGATGCAATGAAACTGGCAGGGCTCTGGAATTCAGCATCTCAGTGAGCAAAGAGATAATGGACTAAAATGTCTTTAAAGGCAAGCAGGTTTGTGAAGCACAGGACACATTGGCCTGGCCTCTTTTGCCAGTAACAAGCCATGTGATGTACGACAAGTTCCTTAACCTCTCTGTATCTCAGTTTTTTTTGTCTCTAGAAGAAGAGTTTGGAGTGAATGCATTCCCAACCACTTTCAGTTCTAGAGTCTTATGACTCTGTAAGAAGAGATTAAAATGCAGTCAATTACAAATTAATAATGTAAACAAATTGTACAGATGCATATTTTAAATCCTTAAGAGAATAATTTCTTCAAAGATACTCATTTACATGTAAATTATGTATAAGTTGATTAAAACTCATAGAGTCACACGACTTTAAACATGAAAGAGACCTTAGCAATCAGTACTAACTGTCGTAAAGCTGCGCATTATACTCACATAGGAATGTGCCCCTTTCCTTGTGAGCTCTTTGAGGCATAAATATTTCTATGTTTCTTTGTATCATTAGCACTTAGACCAGAACAGATATAGAGTAGATACTAAGACTAGCTAAATAAATGTTGCAGTTAAAGAAACAGAAACTCTGAAAAGTTCTGCGAAGTTGCCCCAAATCACACAGGTAGCTAGAATGAGACTTTGCCTCTTCTGAGACTCAACCCAGAGAGGGCTTGGTTGTTTTCAAGGCCAAATTGAGATGGTTTTTCCAAAAAGCATCATCAGCAGTAAACACCTATTTCATGAAAAGAGGCCTCCAAAGGGCTTTAAGGCAGGCCAAATAAAACTGAGCAGACAGTAAGGCCCACAATACATATTCAATAATTATTCATTGACTGATTTAAACCTGAATCTAGTTACCTATCTTCTTGAAGGAAATAAAGTTTTACTTCTGTGGTTAGCTGTCCCCAGGATGGCCACCTTTATTTCTTCTCTGCCTGTATCACAAGGTACTCCTCCAAAAGATGAAGTCTATTTCTTCACGCCCTTGAGTTTAGCCCAGCCTGTCACCACTTTGACCAATAGAGTTGAGTCAGAGTGACCCTACATAAGTTCTTGTCCTCATCTTTAGGAGGATAGCAGCTTTTGCCTTGGCCTCTTGGAGGCTGGAGCTGTCATTTATAAAGTTCAGCTTCACTGCTGAAGAGGTCCTGAGACTACATGGAGACGAGGAGGAGCCCAGCTGAGTCCAATCTCCCAGCCACAACCCCTCACCCAGGCACCAGGCATGTGAGAAAGCCATCTTGAACTGTCTACCACAGCTCCGTTTGTAGCTAAATATCACAAAGTGACCACAGCGGATGACTCATGGAGCAGAGGATGCAGTTGAATCCTAGTTGATTTCGTGGCAGACAAAATAAAAGATGGTTGTTTCAGGTCATTTAGTTTGGGGATAGCTTATTTGCAGCCATAAATGACTGAAACAATTCCTTCTTTTAAAAATGTATAATTCTACATTTTCCATAAATGGAACTATTTTCTTATCCACTATTCTTATCATGGATTAACACATTAGAAAGATTTAACAGTGCTGACCAATTTCAAGTTTTGCTATGTTAAAAATTTGCCCAGAATGTCAACATTAAAAAAAGCTACTATTTATTTTATAGAAAGGGAGTTTATTTTAATAGTATTCATGGTAGATAAGCTATAATATCAATTTCTGGCCCCCCTAAATGTAGCCTTACCTTTCATAAAGAAGTCTATTGATGCAGTAAAAATTTGCCTTGCACACGTGTGTTTGGCAAAAAATATTTTGAGAGGATGACTGTCATTTATAGACTGAGTACTATCATTTATTTTTCTTCCTCTTTTACTAATCCCTGATTTACTATTTCTGTTTCCACTTTAAATACTTCATTCACTTATACAGGGATTCTTTCAGAAAACCTTTATTGCCTCCCAACTGCATTCCTGACATAGTCCCAAGCACTGGTTAAGAAGCCGTGATGACTGAGAGATAGACGTGTCCCTCCAGGGGCTCGCATTCTATTAGGGGAGACAAGTTAATAAACAGGGTCTACGGGGTATAGTAACTACTAAAATGTACTAAAATGGAATGGATACAAAGGAGAATGGGAACTTAGAGATTACAACGGTGCCTACAAAAGTAGGGAAGTTATTCCAGGAAAGGTACATTTGGAGCTTAAAAGATAAATTTTGCAGACTAAGAAATGATAGAGGACATTTTAAGCAGAGAGACTGACATTTGCAAAAGCTTGAAAAAGTAAGGCAAAAATGGCAAAACTTCCACTGCGGATGTAGCAAAATGGGGGCGGGCAGGGGAATGACAAGAGATACACAGTGGATTATGGTAGAGATGGGCTGGGGGCACAGAGTGAAGAACTCCTGTGCCATAAACTTACAGTCAGCTGGCCTTTGCCCAGTGCTCCCTACAGGGCTCACTGAATGGGTAGCACGCTTGCCACCATCACAGTTGATTCGACCAGAATGTATACCTGGCTCAAAGTCAGTACATCCTTTGGCTTGGTTGTGACCAAGCAGATTCGCTATCTCAGACAATTGCCTTAAGAGATACGGCTGATGACACTGCCTGACCATACAGTATTATACACTGGACCAAATGGTCATGGAGACATGGGGTCAGCTCTGATCTCATGGCAAACCAAAGCCTCAAGTAAGTTAATCCTACAGGGTGGCAGAAATGCTGCAGACCTTGCAAAGTCTGTGGATAAGAAAATGGAGCTGTGATGCTAAGAGGGAGAAATGAAGGAGCATACAGTCAGAGTGAAAGTGAGAATGAGAGAGACATTGATGGAGACCCACAAAGAGAACCATGGAGAAGATCATTTCTGACAGGAGGGTGTGGGATTGGACAATTAGGTCAAATCTAGTACAAACATCAGCCAAACGGGGACTTGGTTTCATTCATTGGCTTTGACAATTATTACTGACCTCAGAAAGAAGGCAGTTTCAGGGGACATGTGGCCAGAATTCCAAACTCTACTGTTAGGAGCTCTGAGTCTACATGGAGGGTCTGTGAAATAGGGCAGAAGCAGCATGATGGGTGCCGATGACTTATTCTATCAACTGGTGAGGCCGTGGGAAATGGCTGCAAGGATGAGCGGATTCCAAACACGCTCAGAAAGGCCACCCCTCTCTGACTCTATGACCGTGGCATGATCTTCCCTTTCCTCCACTCAATGTCGCCCAACTCGAGGAGGACTAGAGCTCCGCATTCTCCTGAGATCTGTTGCCTTCTCTTTTGTTCACGGTCACAATGAAGGCGGGTAAGTTTCCATCAACTTCATCTATGTAAAACTCAGCAAGTGCCCCCTTTAGTCTGACTACTCTTCATATTTTGAAAGATTAGATGCAGGACCTCAGAAAACTTCATCTTTCAAAGACACGTGTGTAGCCTGGGGCTGCGGAGAGATGGCGTGATGTGAGCTAGGTTCTGCATCGTGATGTTTCTACCGCTGGGATCCTTAGAGTGTGGCTACGTTCCCTCTGGGCTGAGGCCACATATCTACTAGAACAAATGCCAAAAACATAAGGAAACTTATTTTCTTGCTGCTGCCATAGCTGTTGATGCCGCATCCGCAGCAGCTCTTGGTTCCTCTTTCCTCTGGTGATATTCTTCCCCAACAAAAGCAGGAGAAGTGGGTGTGACAAGTAATCTGTAGGAGTGCCAGTTATCTTGAAGAGGGTCCATGAGCCATTTGAGAACTGCTGTTTGTTATAATATCACATTCCCATTAGTTCCCATCAAAGAATCTAGGAGCTAAACTCTTTCCAGAAAACAGCTCTTGCTTTTACCACAACAGTAGAAATCTTCCTGTCTTCCACCTCAGTTTTGAAGGAGAAATGAGAAAAGAAACAAAAACAAAAACAAAAAACAAGCAAGGAGTGGTGATCAAAGGAATGGAAAACAGCAACAACAAAAGAATGTCCTCCGAGGAAGCTTGGAGTTGAGTTTTATTTGTTTGTTTACTACCGGCTGAGATATAAAGGAAGTTAAAGGAATACAGCTGCCTTCTTTGGTTAATATATTAACCAAATATAGCAAATATGACCATCCTTTGCTAACCACCAGGGTGCACCAATGCACACACTATTCCAAACTTCTAACAAGATCAGCGGTGGTCAGCCCTTAATAATTGGGCTCAAGTCACTTCTGAGAAGGATATGGGGCAGGGGTTGGAGCTTTGAGGCACCGGTTATCACAGTACAATGCTCAACTCCTTTGGATTTTTTAAATCACATCTACATTCTGTTCTGCTGCAGCACATATTTTAAAATGCAAATCAACTCATGTACAACTGGTAATTAGAGGAATGATGTCAGCATAACAAAGAAAACAAATTGAACCAAACATGAGTTTTCCTAGTGTGCTCATCATTGGAAATGATCAAGTTTCAGCTTTTTCACAGTTCAATAAAATACAAACTTTAATGGTATTTGAAGTGATTTGAAAAAGAAAAAGCTGAACATCTCCAAATGTTTTCCTTTAGTGCAAGCAGTGTCTGGTTCAATGGCATGAAGACCTGCTTTACTGTCCATGACAGAAAACTGTAAACGTGGATTAAGAACCTATGCACTTTCCTGTGTTAAAATGGAAATAACAACAAAAAAGAACAACCTTCTGAATCATATTTTTATTTTGGATGTAACTTTAACTTTTTATAAAGGGGCCGTTCTTTTTTAAAGACCTTCTCCAAAGGGAAACTTGAGCTCCAGGGTTTGAGACATCAAAGGGTGGACTGACTCAGTTTGTGGGGGCAAAGGCCAGTGGAGATTTAACTCTGCTACTATCTTCCGGAATCTTAATGTCTTTGTTAGTGTCCTGGTTAAAAAGTGCCAGGTTTTGCGGTATCTGTTCCTGACCCTATTTTTCCCATGAAAAATACGTTATGTTTAGTGTGTGATTTTGCAAAAAGTGAAGAATGGATACATATGGTGGTATGGCGGAAACACCTGTGCCTAGTATGTTTCTTGAACAACATTTATATAAGACTTACAAAATGCCAGACATTTTCCTAAAGATTTTACATACATTATCTCATTTAATTCTCATAACTGATGGTTCTATTACTATCCCATATTTACAAATGAGGAAACTGAAATCCAGAGAGAATAAATGGAAAGCAGAAGAATGAGTGTTTTAAATGGACATGCACCTGGATGGGGTGGGAAGGGGAGGCCCTATTCTTGAAGTTATAAAGAATTGGAGTGGGAGGGCTGTCTTAAAAGGTGAGTTTGCTGGGGAATAAGATTCTATTAGAATGAGGTTATCATGTAAAAGGTAGCATATAACCTTGCTTGATGAAAACTGGCTTTCAAGTTTTGCCACATGTTTATATGCATAATCAATTTCCCTTTTAACTCAGCTTTTCAAGCTTTCATTCAAGTTGTCAGTAGATATTCCATATGAAACAATGCTGTATGTAATGACAATAGCTGTTGTACAGGCTTGTGTCACTAAAATTGGTTATTCTGGTCCACCAGAGTTGCTCAACTGCAATCTCTCATTTCTTCCTTCCTCCTCTCCTCTCTCCCTCCCTCCCTCCCCCGCTTCTGTCCTCCATTCTTTCCTTTTTCCAAATTAGTTGGATTAGCTACTGAGATTACCTCAGCACAGAATCAGGCCAGGCATGGAACATGGAGTCCCCATATACCTCTTGCATACAAGCTTCTGAAAAGCTCAGTTGCTTACTTTTCCACATATGAAATTGCTGCCAATACAGAAGTTCTTTGAGGAATCGATTTAATGGCAATAAATGAAATTTTAATGTTAAACAGGCATTGTGCGAGCTACTTAAGGCACAGGCTTCAAGCACTAGCAGAATGTAGTATGTGATATTATCTTCCACTGCCTTTCTGTGAGTCTGAAGATTGAACACATTATTAAAACCATTCTTGTATTCTGGGGCTCCTAAAGGAGACAGTGTCATCATTGAATTCACATTTTATTTGAATTTCACAATGAGGAGAGAATGTATAAAAATGGAGTAAATAATGCCTATAAATTTATAAGGAAAGAAAAATGTGACATTGCTTTTTCTAATTCCCCCTTTCATTGCTTTATAGCAAATATTCTTTTCTGATTTTTTTTTTTTTAATTTTGTTTCTGGTGCCAACTACTCAAGCTTAGTTATTTGAGAACAAATTTGGATTTTGAAACATTCCAGTAGATGCAGATCAGTGTTTAGCAAAGTGTGGGCTGAGGACCACGCCTATCAGAATCACCTGAAGCACTTGTCAAAAAAAACATGAATTCTTGGACCCCAGACCTATTTTCTGAATTAGAATATTTGGATGTGGGGTTTTGGGCCTTTACATTTTGAACTTGGTCTTCATGGCTTTTACACACACTAAGTTTTACTGTGTGTAAAATTTAGGTTTAAATCACTGATTTAACAAATTCAAAGAATTCACAGTAGGTGTAATTATTTCAACCACGCAAAACAGCCATTGATTGATTGATTGATTGATTGATTAATTACTATAGATCCCAAGTTTTTCTCCAACACGTTGAACAGGCTTTGTTTTTTCATCCAAATTGAGTCAGAGTTAAATAATCTACTTGGTCGGTGAAAATTGAGGACCAAGTCAATAAATCAAAAACCAATCATGTAACCAATCTCAGAAGTCTTATTTGACTGAAAAATGACATTGAAAACATCCCCCACACAAAGTTTGTCAAAACAATCAAATTGTTTTACGAGTGCAGAAACAACCTCAAAGCGAGGTCCTCAATACATTTAGGTTTATTCTAAAATCCTCAGTTGCAAATACTGATACAAGCAGGTCACTCAGGACCTATTTGTTGCTAAATATGAGAGTCTCTTTCAAATATTTGTTTTATTTTATTTTACTTTTTTTTCTGTAGTTTCTGTTTTTTTTTTTAAGAACTTTTATTGAGATATAATTCACATACAATAAGCTGCATCTATTTGATATTTTTTCTTATTAGTAATGTATATATGGCAATCCCAATCTCCCAGTTCATTCCACCCCAACCCCCCCCCCCCCCAGCTTTCTCCCCTTGGTGTCAATATGTTTGTTCTCTACATCTGTATCTCTATTTCTGCCTTGCAAACCAGTTGATCTGTACCATTTTTCTATATTCCACATATATGTGTTAATATATGATATTTGTTTTTCTCTTTCTGACTTACTTCACTCTGTATGACAGCCTCTAGGTCCATCCATGCCTCTACAAATGTCCCAATTTTATTCGTTTTTTTAATGGCTGAATAATATTCCATTGTATATATGTACCATATCTTCTTTATCCATTCATCTGTTGATGGACATTTAGATTGTTTCCATGACCTTTCCAGTATTTAACTTGCTTGATTTCTCAGCAGTCAGTTGACATTGTTGAATGCGCCCTCCTTTTTGAAATAACCTCTTCCCTTGGCTTTTATGATTCCACACTGTGGGAGTGAAGGCAGTGCTTCCGCTGCAGTAGGTACAACCTTAAATCTTGGTGCCTTAACAGAAAAGAAGTTTATTTCTCACTCTGTAAAGTCCAGCAGTGTTTTCCCTCAGGGGACGAGGAGGGTTTTGGCTCCTCTGGGTGGTAACATTGAGGCGCTGGAAGGAGAAGAGAGAGGTTGTTATGGGAGAGTTTTATGCATCAGTCTTGGAAGTGGCCTTCAACACTTTTTCTCCCATTCCATTTATTACAGCGTAATCATATGGCAAGACGGAACTTCCCGGGAGGCTGGGAAAAACAGTCTAGAAAGAAGAGCAAGCAGATTGGGGCTCGAATGACAATCTCTCCCAAACTCTTCTTGTTTTCTTCCTAGACTTTGCATGCTCTTTTCTTAGATGCATTTGTGACTTTGTTCGCTGCCCAGTCTTTGAACATTGATTTTCCTCCTGGCTCTGTTCTAAGTCTGCTACCCTTTTTGGACTCCAAACTTTCCCTGGTCAATATCATTCTGTCTCATGGCTTTAATGTACATGTCTAGCCCAGGGAGGCCCCAAAGCAAAGTCAAATTGCTACTGAAACTCTGCTCCTTGGTATCTCAAAGGGACCTCAACCTCAAATGTGCCAAAGTGAATTTGTCAGCTCCATTCTGAATCTTCTCTTCTCCGGCCTTACCTGACATAGTAAATAGCACTATCCTCCACCAAACTGTCCACATCAGAGACTTGGAGGTGCTCCCTGATTCCCCCACTCTTTCCCTGCCACCTGTCAGTCATTAAGTGCTCCTGATTCTAGTTGCCAAATATCTCTTACATCTAATCATGTCTCTCCAGCTCCAGCTTCAGTATCAGAGTAAAATCCACCATCCTCATTTTTCTCCTTCTTGGTTTCTGCCCCTAGTTCTGCTCTTTCCAATCTACTCTCCCCACCGCCACCAAAACCATTTTTATAAAATTATCTTCTGTTCATATCTTTTCTGCTTTAAATCTTTTACTGGCTTCCCTATGCTGTCACGATAAAGTCCAAGCTGGTTAACGTGGCCTATAGTGTCCTTCATTATTTAGTCCCTCTCTCCCCCTTGACCTGTGACTCCTCCTCTTTATTTCCTTAGAACATACACTGTTCCTTTGGTTATTTCCTAAAGTATACCATTCTCTCTTTTTCCTCCGAACCTTTTCATACACTGTTCCCTTTCCTCAGAACACTTTCCTTAACCTCTTTGAGAGTCTAAATCCAACTTATTTTTCAGGTCTCAGGTTAAAAGTCACTTCCTTTTGGAGAAGTAAGGGGATGCTTTAGTTTAGATTAGAAGCTCTGTTTATGCTATTGTGACACCTGGAACTTCATTGCATTTTCTAGCTGAAAACATTTACTTACCCCACTATTCTGCAGGCTCCATGAGGGAAAAAGCTGTATCCTCTATACTCACTACTGTACCTCCAAGGTTCTTCGTGGGCCCTCAGAAATGTGTTGGTGAATGAATACGTGGAGAAACTCAACCAGCTAATATCACATTTCTGCATAGCCTAGAATACAAATGGTTGCTTGTGTATCATAATTAAATGCTCTATGAAACAATCCTCCAAAACTTCTGATGGCTATGCTACTCTCTCACTTGGTCTCAGCTTCCCCTTCACCCCCCACCCCCCCAAACCTCGAGTTCTCCAGTCCATTCTCTGCATCTGCGTCCTTGTTCTTGTCTTGTCACTGAGTTCATCAGTACCATTTTTGGATTCCGTGTATATGAGTTAGCATATAATATTTGTCTTTCTCTTTCTGATTTACTTCGCTCTGTATGACAGACTCTAGGTCTATCCACCTCATTACATATAGCTCCATCTCATTCCTTTTTATAGCTGAGTAATATACTACCAACGGTAAAATAGATAGCCAGTGGGAAGTTGCTGTATAACAAAGGGAGTTCAACTCGAGGATGGATGATGCCTTGGAGGACTGGGACGGGGAGGGTGGGGTGGAGTCGAGGGAGGGAGGGAATACGGGGATATGTGTATAAATACAGATGATTGAACTTGGTGTACCTCAAAAAAAATAATAAATAAATTTAAAAAATGAAAAAAAAAAAAAAACCTGATGGCATCCTGACTTAGCACCTCCGATCTCCTCCTCTGGTGGGAAGAACAGAACTGCTCTTTGTCCTTGTGGGCTTGTTCATTTCCATTATGATCAACCCCTCAACGAACTCTGGCAAAGCCAAGGAGTGATTTCCATAACACCTCCCGGAGGAACACAATAAAGGAAATCAGAGAGACATCTGGGCATTGTTTATACCTCCATTAGCCTTTCTTGAGTTGTAAATTACTTAGCAACAGCTGGGCAAGGGAGAAGGGCAAGCTATTCTATTTGAAAAAGGAGGTATGAACATAGCAACCAATTCAGTGCTTCAAGTTTTATTATCCACAAAGTTATTTTTATTACTTAGGATTGGTAATTATAATACTACTCAGGAGACATCAGTATATTGTGTACATGCACCAAGCAAGTAAAGAAAACTCTAAAAATATCAGTCGACTTTTTGGAAAACTTAAATGGAGGAAATGTGTACCCTTGTGTGGATGCTGGTTTGTGTCCCTCTGATCCCCCTCCAGGATGAAAGATGTATTCCCCAGCTGGGCAGAGCTGTCTGGCTCTTTGGGGATTGTCAAACTGAAGAGAGCCAACCTTGCCCAAGGTCACAACCTTTTCCCAGGGCAGTTTGCTTCACTGATCGGTTGACTTGGGGAAGTAACAGCCTGGGCCCATTGACACAACTTGAAACAACTCTTAAGGACTTCCAGCTAAATTTGGAGCTTCCAGTGGGGTTGGCTGAGGCCTTGATTTGAATGCAGCAAAGCCCCAGTGTTCCCTCTATCCAATACTGATTCCTTTTCTCTCCCCACCGTTAATCCCAGGAATACTCCCTAACAAACTTCCTACCTGTTAATCTTCCTTTCAGATTCTGCAACACAAGTGTTCTATTATTAGGCTGGAAATTTAGTCTTAGATACGAATTTGTTTCATTCTTATCCAGTGAGTTCTGGAAGGTATACTTGGGAGATTAAATATGATTTGTTTTATGAGATTGGCAAGGGGGTAAGATTGGTTTGAGGATGGGGTGGGAACTGGAGCACGAGGCAGCAGACATACTGACTCCAATAAACGTTTAGCTTCCTAAGTGGCCTGTAGGTTTGCTATTAGAAGAAACCATCTCCTATAAGATCCCCTGACCTATGAGAAGCTTCATGGCAATTCCTATAACTTCCCTTTATGTTTTATCTATACTTTGTATACTGACATGTCTGAGCATAACAATCCCCATTTAATGTAAAACTGATCCCAGTTTTGAGAATTTTTTATGTTCCAGGTCTCGGCAAAATGATCTATGTGTAATCTTGGCATACTTTCTGGATCTTGAAAAAAATATTTGCACAATGTGTTTTTTCTATTTATTATATTTTGTTGTATTTAAATTCTTTGGAAATTGTCTGTCCATTTAAGGACTAATTAGACTATTCTTTCTTCATTAGAATAATTGATTAATAACAAAACTCATGCCTTACACTCGTCACATAACAGGATGTCAAGTGCATCGTGGAGTCAGTGTTTAGGCTCAAGTGCTCAGTGATGAGACCAGGTCTCATGGAAGCGAGCCATCTATGCCAGTCTGCTGAATCTTCTTTGACATTCTAATTAGCATGCCCTAGTGTCACTGCAGTTGCAACTACTTCTGGTTTATCAATAGAGGAGAGAGTTTGTTCCCCACTCATAAAGGGAGGGGAGAAGTCAAAAGACCAAGAACCACATCAAGCTACGAAAGAATAACGTAATTAAACAAACACGAATGGCTTGGAGAAGAGAATGTAGAGGGGATTGCACATCTTCAAATAAAAGAACAGATTCAGTGTGGGTATGAGCAGATCTCTCTGTAAAGACCAGGGAATTGGCAAGAGGGACTTAAATTACAAGGCACTTTGGCATTTGTCGAGTCACCACTGTATGGATTCTGGCACCGTGCTTTCATCCCTGTCCTAGAAGAGTCGACAGTGGGGACTAATGGATACAGACACAGCATCACTATCCTAAGGCAAGTATTGACTGAGGGGTGAATAGAGGGGGTCGATACAGTTCTGGAAAGTAGAACCTATGTCCAGGAGCAGTTAAGCCAATTCTCTCTCTGGGCTTTTAAAAGATTATTCCAGGATATTTCTTAGAGGAAAATATACCCTTACATTGATCTATTGAGTTATGGTTTCCAAATAATTTGCTTAGGAAAATCTTTGTATTTAAGTAGGAGATTGCTGGGAGGAAACATAACGTTCTTCTCCTGTTGACAGCAGGTTTACCAAAATCATCTACTGCAAGCACAACTTTATCAACCACAAAAGAGATTCCAGTCAGAACTATGTCCCAATAAAAATAAGGCTTCTATTTTCTGCACTTATTTAGATAATGTGGTGAAAGTCACCTCACACGTCTCTCCATTGTATTTTACCTGTAGCAAGTCCCTGAGATCTGAGAAGTTTCCATCACATCTTGGCCAAAGCAGGAGAACAGGCAGGAGGTGTGTTGACATAAAGTCACTGATTTCAAGATGCCCGCACCTCAGAGAGGAAGCAAAGGTGCAACCGTGGGATTTGTGTAGCCTTATTTTCTGTTGTCTGTTCTTCTAACTAAAAAAAAAAAAAATCGTTGGAGAGGGGAAGAGATGATGGCTTTTAGCAGATAAGCATTTTTTTGAGACTGTGGCTCATAAAGAATAATTTTCCACAGGTAGGAGTCAGTATTGACAGAGAGCAGAGGCCTGAGATGCACACAGGTTTAGGTCCTGTCTCTGCCACTTACCAGCTGTTACCATAAAACTTCACACCCAACACCAATTAATTTAGTACCTGTAAGCAGCCCTGTGTTGGGTTCCCGAGTTCTATGTGTGCAAAGGAAGCAATGGCTAAAGAACTATATTAATTTATCATCTGAATTATTTTTGTGAATATATATTTAGTAAATATATAGAGAGAGACACAGAGAGACTGCTGCACAGCACAGAGAGATCAGCTCAGTGCTTCGTGATGACCTAGGGGGTGGGATGGGGAGGGTGAGAAGGAGGCACAAGAGGGAGGGCATATAGGTATGCAAACGGCTGATTCACTTTGTTGTAGAGCACTCCAATAAAGATGTAAAAAAATAAAAAAAATAATTTTTATTTGGCTTTGATTTGTTTCAGTTAAGAAAGACTAAGTAGTTTTAGGATTTAAATATCAATGATTTAAGTCACATTTGCCCTTTCCCATATTACTCCTTTTTAAAATCCATTGTCACCTAATCAGCAGACTATACTAAATCCTGTGACTATGGTTTTTTGTTTGTTTGTTTTTTGTTTTTGAAGATGGTGGAGCCAGGAGCAGAGGCCAGTTCCTTTATTTTATATTTTTTAATAGACTTTATTATTTATTTTTATTTTTGGCTGCTTTGGGTCTTCGTTGCTGTGCACAGGCTTTCTCTCGTTGCAGTGAGAGAGCGCTGCTTTTCGGTGTGGTGCATGGGCTTCACATTGCGGTGGCTTCTCTTGTTGTGGAGCATGGGCTCTAGGCACAGGGGCTTCGGTAGTTGTGGCTCACAGGCTCTAGAGTGCAGGCTCAGTAGCTGTGGCCCACGGGCTTAGTTGCTCTGCAGCATGTGGGATCTTCCCAGACCAGGGATCGAACCTGTGTTCCCTGCATTGGCAGGCAGATTCTTAACCACTGCACCACCAGGGAAGTCCCTATGACTATGTTTTTTTAAAAACACTTCTCAAGAAGTTTGTAGAGATATGCAACTGGACTATTTGAATGGAGGTAAACTACCAGAGATGTGGGAATGAGTCAGGCTAGGGGTGGAGGGGAAGGATGGCAATCATTATACCAGCAGCCTAGGGCTATGGTCATTACTGCAAACAACCACTAAATCCATCTCTGCTTATCGTGGTAGACCAGGCCAAAAAAAGCAAAGGCAGTGAGATAGGAAGTAAACCTGTTAGGGAAGAAGTAGTCTTTCTTGGCAATAACACTACAAGAAACGTGTAATACATATCCTTATAAAAGAGGCAGGTGGTTAGATTTGCTGCACAAAACAGGAAAAACTCAAATAAAAATGATTTAAACAAATTAGCATCTATTTCTCTCTTATGTAAAGTAAGATTAGACATAGTGAATCCCAAGCTTCTTTGGAGAATCCTCATGGTGTCACCAAGGACTCAGCCTCCTTTTTTTCTGATCCATCATCCTCAAGGTGTGTGGTTTCCATCTTTTGGTCCAAGATGGCTGCTGGAGCACCAACCATCACATCTGAGTTTCAGGATGTCAGCAAGAAGGAGTAAGCCGCCAAAGTCCTTCATCCCTTTCCATTTACAAAAGCTTTCTGGAAGTCACATGCCACATCACATGGGAAGGAAGGGTTAGCTGGGAAATGTAGTCTTCTTCTGGGTAATAATGAATGCCACTAAAAACATCTCATAAGTAACTGGTCATCTCTGCCACAGACAGGGAATAACAAAATGCACAATGTCCTCGATGACCATGTCACAGACAATTCAATTAAGGGTTTTATAGAAATGTGTCATCAGATACAAGGGAACAAAGTCCTTTTACTACAAAATATTGATGCATGTACACCCCCTTAGCCCAGGTCTCTGGGAGTTCAGGAGAAATGAATGCTGAAGCTCCAGAGGAATAATTACATTTATAACATGTTGCTCTAGTTCAAGTGATCAGTTCTCTAGGGACCAACCTACTTTAAAAAAAGTGAAGTTCTTATAGGGAAAACAGAAATCTAGTTTTTATTCAGGAGATGTAATCAGTCCATAGCCTTATAACAGGCAATAGACACACAGAATTTTGCCTGTGATCTCTGGAATAACTTAATTATAGGGAAAGTGCTTTGTTCAAAGCAAATATTTATGTAGTCTGTGTATCTGGAGTTCTTCCTATCCTTTCCAATCTAAAGAGGATTGATTTGAGCCCCATTCCCTGGACTGTGGGTGACCAGAGCCCTTTCTAAGATTGCCATGCACTCCAGAGGGACTTTGTGTTCTCATGGTCACCTCTGGCTTTGGGTACGTGCTTCCGCCCATTGGCTCTGATCTCATGAATCAGCTTGCTCTTTTGCTCACGTTGTTCCTCTCCCACTGTGTCGACTATGAGGTAGGACATGCGTGTTTTCCTTATTTTCCACATACACAGAAAATGCACCCCTCCTTCACAAAATGAACTAACAAAAATAAGCGGACTCCCATACAAGGTAATTTTGTATAGAAGACTTTCCTGAATTATATCAGAGTATACATCACATACAACGAATAAGTTCAAATTAAACTGTAGACATCTTTGGGATGAAAGTCCTTAAGCCGCCACACCACTGGGGACAGTTTCTTGGCAGCCTTATTCTCATTTCTACTTCATCTAATCCCTTCTCAGCCCCATACAACTTTGCTGGCTTCTCAGCTCTCAAATACAGAGAGATGAGGCTCTCTTTGGTCCTTATTCCCAAAGTTATCCTTGCATATTCAAGGTCAACTTGCATATTCAAGTTTCATTGAAAGGCACAGCTGGATGGCTGTTGTGATTGTATGTAGCCGGTTTTATAGGCATCATACCTGCATTGGGCTGCCTTTGGTCTGTGGCCTGTTTTTTGGGCCATAGAAGTGAAAATGAGATGATGAATGTGAAAGGCGAATCACAACATCTATAAGTGAATACATGGTAGTCATTTAATAAGGGTTAGGTGTTATTATTATTGGAGTAAGTGTTTTCGACTGATACTGATTTTCTCATTGAGAAAAATGGTGTCTTTCTATTCTTCTCATGCAAAACAGTTTTAATTCGAACTAGAAGCCTCCAGAATCTGGATTTGGGGAAGGAGGCTGTCAGGGGTCATGGCCAGCTAGTTCTCCGGATAGGTTGATTCTTGGGGTGATTTCATAGGAACGCCGGCTGTGTTTCTCTGTTACCATATTTCAGTGGTGGAATGCAGCAGCTAACCATGCGACAGTCAAGCACGTGAGCACTGAACAGCAGTCAGAGAACTAATTCATCACTAAGGAAATGTAATAACTCTCATTTAAAGTGTCAAGTAGCTGGGCTTCCTAGGTGGCGCAGTGGTTAAGAGTCCGCCTGCCAATGCAGAGGTCACGGGTTCGATCCTAGCTCTAGGAAGATCCCACATGCCGTGGAGCAACTAAGCCCGTGTGCCAAAAATAAATAAATAAATAAATAAAGTATCAAAATCTGTAACTTAAAAAAAAAAAAAAAAAAATAGTGTCAAGTAGCTGACCAAGCTGATTAATAATAACTTACTCTGAGCTTCGCAACCCAAATAAACAATAAAAATGTACAACCGGCCAATATCTTGGAGATCACCCCTCTGAATCTTCACTCTGTCCTGCACATTTTTGCCTCTTACTCCCTTCATTGCTTTCCTCCCTTAATCTGTCCTGCTCTTTTCCCCCTTATTTCTCCTTTTTAAAAAAATTCTTCTGCCTCCTTAGATCCCTTGCTTTAATTGATTATGAGTTGAGAACTACAGTAGTTTACTTTTCCTTTGAACAAATTACACATATTTAATAAATAACCATTTCCACTTTTCAAAGCAGAGAGAATATTTTCCTCTGTAAATAAAGCAAAAAAAAAAAAAAACTTCTTAAGTTATTTTTTACAGTCAATTGATTTTCCTTTTGAGGATACTAATCCTTAAGAAGATGGTTTATTCATACTGGCCCAAATGTTTCTCCTCCAGGCTATATCTTGCTCCCTCCCATGATTTCTTGACTCTAGTTTCTCAAGTTATTTATTATTCAATCATTTCTTGAAGACTTGTTATCTGTCAGACACTGAGACGAATGGTGTGGATTAAATAAGATTTGGCTCCCTTTCTGAAGAAGCATGTAGCATATTTGGAGAGACAAGATATAAAAATGCACAGTACATATTTTAAGTAAGAGTCCAAGACATTCTGTATAAACATCCTACGGTATGTCTTGTTAAGAGGTTTAACAGTTAAATACACCAGACACAGTTTAGTGATACAATTATATTGTCCTTAATTTCCTAGCAACAGACTAAATTCTAACAAAAGACACCAACCAATCTCTTTTCAAGGGAAGCATCAAGTATATTGGTTATCTTCTAGAATGAGATCTGAAAAGGTGACACAGTCATGAGTTCTATAAGTTGCACTATTTTCTCTTTTTTTGATGATTATTATAACAGACTTACTCCATATTCTAGATTTGCTATCTCTGGCACTCACTCAAAATAGAGTATCCCTTAAAAGAAAGGCACTTCTTGAAATATATGACTAATATTTCATTTAAAATGTCATTTTAGATGTAATAGTTAAGTGCTTGCCCTCAATCAGACAAAGATAGCAGTATTCTCTACAAAAGGAACTTCAGGAAGAAAACAGTAGGTACTTTTTTTTTTAATGTAGGAAGGAAAAAATACTTTCTTAGATTACTCACTGGTTGTTGGAAATGGGGAATGCATTAGGTGGCCTCAAAAAGTCCTTAACCAGGAAGAACAGAGCATTTTTCCTTCCTAAAATCTTAGGGATGAGTGAGCGAGGCTGACCTCGCTTCTCAAGACAATGTATGTTTCTATATCACCTTTGCACCTGGAAGGCTCACAGATCTGTGACCTCCCTGAGATCACAGGTCATTGTGGAGAGAGTCAGACAAGAACTGACAAAGTTTCATATATTTTTCATATATCTACCTGAATTTTGACTTATTTTGTAAGGAAAATATATTTCTAGATGGAGAGCAGGGGCAGGAATACAGGGTAGGAGAAATCAGTGTTCGTATATCCTCCGCAGGTCCTCAGAAATATTGTTCCCCTGACTTAGTTAACAAAGGCACCTTCCCAGAGACTTTGAACTACCTTGGGCATGAGGAGAGAAGGGGTAGAGGTAGAGGTGGGTGGCAAATGGAAAGCTGAAAGCTGTAGGCATTTAAGATGCTGAAATAGATGATGCAGAAAAGGAAAAGGGAATGAGAAACAGAATGCTGGCTTGACCGGGGAAAGGAAATCACAGAATTTCAGGACCTCTGGCTTAGAGAAGAGCTAGATCAATGAAGGGTCTTGAAACTAAGTGAGAATATTCTGTTTAGTGGGCCTGAGAAGTTCCTAATCTCTAGCATTTCTGCATGTGTGTTGTGTATGTGTGTTTAAATATGTAATACATGCACATTTCAAATGTGTGAAAGGTTCACAAGACAACAGTGAAAATGTTCCTACAATCACTGCCTCTGAGCCATCCAGGTCCCAATCCTGAGGCAATTGATGTTACCAGTTTCTCGTGTATATTTCTAGAGGTGTTTGATGTATATATAGTATGACTATATTTATTCTCTTCCGTTGCGAATATGGAGGAAAGGTTTTTGAGTCTACGATTTTGGTTATCAGTTAAGCCATCTGAAAGTTACGTGCTCCCTCTGCAGTAAAAAGCAAGCTCAGGATGATTAGAATTGACTAGAATCCCAACTTGTTTTCCTGAGAGATAAAACAGAAAATGGAGAATTAATTTGCTGAGAATGGAGCAATACGTGCAATTATTTTTTCATGAGGGTCACTGTTAGGAATCTATTTGTCTGTATTATGGAAAATATAAGGGCACTGTGCCTTGTCTCATGTTATAGGGAAGGCATCATTGAATACAAGGATAAAAGTGGAAAGGTAATGTGAGCTAAGCAAAGAGAAAATATCCTCCAGAGCTATGTTAGATTATAGTTTAGGTAAATTATTCAAGAATTATTGTATAACATTCATTTTCAGAAATTCAGGAATTTAATTGCAAAGTCATGTCCAGAAAGAAGAAATGAGTGCCTTGGACCTACTGAGCTCTTGCTGTCAATGACTATGGTGTAGCCTATTTCCATCTTAAATTCCACTCTTCAAAGCTAAAAATTGTGTTTTATTTATCCTTGTATTTCTTACCTAGCCTAGTGCTTATAACCTGGTAGCTACTCTCTAAATATGTGTTGAATGAATGGACAAGTAAATTTATAAATAAATCAATCACCCATCAAACAATCTATGGTTTAATTTCTGCACTTTTCAACAATGAGTATTTCTGTTTAAGCTTTGATGAAAATAGAAAAAAAAGGCGTAACAGTTCAGTTTTTAATACTTCTTTATAACAACATTCCATGAAGTATAAGGTACAATTCTTATGTCGGTTTTCCTAAATTAAGATGTTAATGAAGAAAAATTCATGAGCCTTGAAATTCTTTTTTTAGCTGCCCTACCTTCACTTTCCAAAAGGACAAATGAACATCTGTGTGTCTGGAACAAGAGACAAATTAAAAATAAGAGATTAATTAAGGATTGAATCGACATTTTTAACACAAATTTTAGTCCCATAGAAGTGGGGGAAATCAATCATTTCAAATGTGTTGAATTGAGGGGGTTTGGATTTAATGATTAGTTTACTTAAAACCAACTCCGTCTGAACAATTAGAATATCAGGCAATGAACACAGGCTTTTACATATGAAACAAGCTTTGGAAGGATTGCCCATTAAATACTATGATTGCTGCAAAAAAAAATAATAGCGTGCTTTGCACAGCTTTGTTATCAGGAATCTTTACATTTGACATTTTGGAAGCAAGGAAAGTGAATGACTTGAAAAGTCGAAAAGCCAATTCATCATGATGCCTGACATTTGGGAGCTGATATTATCGTCTGCAATTTGAAATTCAGAATTTATCAAGTGCCGTCATAGAATACAGCTCAGCAAACAAAGGGTCTTGCTGAAATGTCTGTACTTACCTGGGAAAGCAAAAACAAATCACAAAAAGTTGATGGTTTTGAATTTAAATATTTATTCTTCCCCTCTTTACCCCCCAACTTTAGAAAATAATGAGCTTCTACCTTCTGCAACCAACAAAATTCTATGTACAAGAAACTGATTTTATATAGGGAAATTTAAACATCTACTCCAGGGTCTCTGTTATTCTGGTTAAGAGACTTTTCTTGAATATGCATCATGTGTTGTTTGTTGATCACTGTTTGCCTTATTTCTGCTCAAAATATGAAAGCACATGAAACTATGTTCAAAGCTACTCTGGGAATTCTGCTTAGAATACCAATGGCAGTCGTGCTGCTGCTGTGTGCTTTTATGTAAGGTTTCCTAGTCCAGAGATTACTGTCTGGTAACATCAGAAGGTATTTTCAGTAATGTCTGCATCAGAGCACATCCAGTTGGATGTATTCAGATCAGCTTTGGGAACCATAGTCTCAAAGTCACAGAAGGTGCCCCTCAGAGTTCTTGGTCCTGAACCTGATCATCAATTTTCCTTTTCATCAAGGGAAACAGCATTAGGATCACAAGAAGGACTTGAACCATTTTATGCTCACTCCTTTCCTTGTCTGGCATTGACAGTTGCTGCTCTCTCTCCCAAAGATGGGTTTGCTCTGTGTACTGTGTTCAGCTTTCTTGTAGTTACTCTTACATCAACAGAGCAAAAATATTCCCCTTCTTCTTTTCTTACAAGAAAGAAGAAGCACCCGGTGATTTGTACAATTGACAACTGCAACCATTGCTCCAGGGCAGATTGAGAAAAACTCATGTTCTCTCTAACATAACCCAGAAGTGCCTGTTCATCTACCTTACAGCAGAGGCATGTGTTTCATTACTGCTCTGTGATCTAATTCAGAGGAGAGATAGCTGCTGCATTTTCAATTGATGTATAAAAATAGCTGGTTGCACTAGACATCATCTGACGTCAGTGGAATCATTAAAGAGCAGTGACCAGTCTGCAGAACATCTCCGAGGAAGCCATTGCAGCTCTATCTGCAGATACTTAAGCCACATCATTTTTTTTTTCGACAGTCATCTTCTATTGTAAGGTAATTTTCATCAATCACTTAGCTAAACATGTGGTCAAAGCTCAAGTTCTTTCCACTACACCATGGCACGTAATCCTGTGTTAAAGTTCAGCCACATTTGAGAAGAGTTCATATCCTGTGGAGATTGTGAGAAGGGATAGTGAGAACCTCAGGAAATTTCTTTGTAGACTCCTAAATAAACTTGAGTCCTCAGCTTAGCTCTTTTTGTATTGGTTTCCAACCACAGGCTTTTGTGCTAAAACTTAAAGGTGACTGATGCAGGAGGCCACTAGACAATAGCCAATATGGTGCTGAAGCCCATTTGCAAATTCTTTCCAAGAGCTGGAGCTCATAGCAGGGACCAGATATGAATATCAAAATGCCAGATGGGGTCAGGCTTGGGAGTCTGCCAAATCTGCTTTTCTGGAAAAAGTTCTGCTGCCTTTCCCTCCAACATGGAGTCCCTTCCCCATTCTTCACTATCAGGCTAGATTCTACTCATCCTGCAAGTGATCTTGAAGTCTGAGCAACCACCCTGGCATCATGTTATCTTCTTCCTGATCAAACTCCTCCAGCTCGTGGCCATGGCCCTAGCTCAGACCTTCATCGAACTCTCTCTCTTTCATTGTCGCAAAAGAATATTTTGCTGACCCCTGTTTACTATATCTCTACTCCATCTTTCATCATACTGCTGTGCAAGCCTTCTAAAATACCTTCTGATTATGCTAGCCCCTTGCTCAACAACCCTCCATGTCTCCCTATGTGAGAGCTCCTCCATTGAGATTCCTTTTAACCAAGCCAACTCATCCATGTCCTAGCCAGAGGCCAATTAAATGAATCATTGGTTCTCCAGGCCTTGGGACCCTTGATTTTACCCTAACCTTGCTTTTTGTTATTCACCTGTTTCTGCGACCACTTGACTTACGACACTCTTGACTTCATTTAGAGTACTTACCCCTTACACTTGACAGATTTGCCTTTGTTAATATTGAGCAGTTATGTTCTCTTTTGAACATAATTTGTTATCGTCCTGTGACTACTCAGGTAACGTTCTGTTCAACCAGTATCCAGACCTAGGTCTCCTGATGGAATACGGCTCACCTTCCTCTTGAGACAAGGTCATATTCTTCCTCTTTACCTGCAGGATAAACCCCATGGCACAGTACACAAAACTGCCATCCATCATCCCAGATCCTTCTTCTACCAATTTCCACCATATACCTGTATATCAGTCACTGAACCCACCACAGTCTCTCATTCTTCTATTCCTCCATTCTTTTGTCATGCTATGTCAAACCCTTCTACCATTTTCCATTTGGCACATTCATCTTTTAATACCAACCTCAAACAATATCGCTTCACCCACCAATTTAATTGCTTCTATCTGCATGTTCCCAGGGTAATGCATATTTATCATGCTTGTAATTATTTGATGTTCATCTCTTTCCCCCCAAATTTGACTTTCCATAATGAAATTAATGTTTTTTCATCTTTGTATCCTCAGATACAGATACGATACAGTGTCTGGTTCCTCAGCAAGTGTTTGCTGATTGAACAAATAGTCTGCACCATATTTTTGAGCATATGTTGAGTTTTTAATTTGTACCATTTGATACTTAAATATTTTTCACTTATGTATCATTACCTTTGATTAATCATAAATATGATATACAGCAAGCATTTTAAAAATACCCTACATATTGCTAGGTCGGTGTTGAAAATTTATACTTGATGAACTATGTTCTCTTTCTTGATATTAGTCTCTGATTTCTGTTTAATCTATATTGTGAAATTTTCATCTACGAATATACTTTTTCATACTTAAAATTTTAACCTTTACCCTTTCTTAGGGGAATAAAATTCTTGACAATGTTGCTTTCACTTCTTCACTCCCATTTGTTGATGGCTCAGATCCTATCCCAATAGAACAGAAACCCAAGGAAGCCACTTACATGATGGTGGATTAAGGTTAGTTAGGAAAGTTAGCTTGTGGTCCCAACCAGGAAGAGAATATTTGTCACAAAGGATATCCATTAATGATATCTCCTTTGCTCATGTCAGTATGCTGCTGTCATCACAGCCTTAGTAATTGAGAGGGAGCCTTGTTTCAATCCTGTTTCTGTTCCTAAATACATTTAGAGAAGTTCACCTTGTTCTTCAATTTGTGTCTTCAGCCAGTGCACCCAGCTGCCTACTCAAGAATTACCCACCCTGGACTTCCCTGGTGGTGCAGTGGTTAAGAATCTGCCTGCCAATGCAGGGGACATGGGTTCCATGCCTGGGCCAGGAAGATCCCACATGCTGCGGAGCAGCTAAGCCCATGAGCCACAACTACTGAGCCTGCACCCTAGAGCTGAAAGCCACAACTATTGAGCCTGCAAGCCACAACTATTGAGCCCGCGTGCTGCAACTACTGAAGCCTGCGTGCCTAGAGCCCGTGTTCCACAAGAGAAGCCACTGCACTGAGAAGCCCATGCACCGCAATGAAGAGTAGCCCCTGCTAATCATAACTAGAGAAAGCCTGTGGGCAGCAACGAAGACTCAACACAGCCAACAAATAAATAAATAAATAAATTTGTTAAAAAAAAACATTACCCACTATATCACACAGTATCTTAAATTCATTATGCCCAAAGTTTGAATCAATAATCCATCTTTCCAAATGTGTGCATCTTGGAATCTCTTCCATTTTCATAATTAGCACAATGATTTCTTGATTTTCTCAAGTTAGAGACATGGGAGTTATCTTAGACCCTTTCTTCTTGACTCTCATATTGAGTGAAAGATTAAATTCTGTGTTTCAAACCCACCTCCTTTTCTCCACCTCCACTGCCTTTATTCTAGTCCAAACCATCATCATCTGTTTCCTGAATTCTTGCAAAATATTTTTATTTGGTTCTTCCAACCACTTCTCCATACAACATCCAGGGAACTCTTTTAACAAACAAGTATTATTACTTGCCTCTCATGCTTAAAATCCTTTAATGGCATGAAACTGCCTTTAAAATACAGTCTGATATGCTTCTCACAGTCCACAAGACCTTGTATAACCTCTTTAGCTCCATCTCAACCTCCTCCCTCCTCAGTCTCCATGAACCTCACTGGAATTCTTTCTGATACCCAAGCATTCCATGCTTCCACTTAATGCTGCTCCCCAATGCTGCTCTCTCTCTCTGAACCTTCCTCCCTCTTTACCTAGCCAGCATCTACTTACCCTTTAGAACTCAATTAAAGCATCACTTCTTCTAGGAGCCTGCTATGATGCCCAGATTAAGTCAGGTAATTCTTTTGCATGTACATTCACTTAAAATCATGACTTTCATTTCATATATTGTATCACATTTGTGATTATGTAACTATTTGTGTGATAAGCAGTTTTAGTTTTCCTTGTTATAATGTGTTTTGTTTTCTGGGAGGACAAGCATGTTTATATCTGGTTCACCTCTATATCTATAGGTTATAGGGGAGTACCTGGAAAAGAGCGGTGTTCAATTAAAAGATTAATTCAATGAATGCATGACTGCCTCTTCTCTTTGAGAGTCTGGCTATTTATTGAGATTCTGAATTTTTAATTTAGGCTTCGGTGTATAATTGACATCTCTATGGCTAAACTGATGAAAACAGGTGAAACATTGGACTACACGTTATTCTTTTTGGCAAAATTGCCTTCCTTTTAACTGCCTTGGTGAGAAGCTCTTCACACTTGAAAACAGCATGTATGGGAAGACAGCAGGCTCTACTGGGAGTTTCTCAAGACAAGAAGAGGTCTTGTGATTCTGAACTTGTGTTCATTAATTGTGTAGGTTGGCACATCCCTGGTGAGGCAGATCTTGTCCTTTTGTTTGAGTGCTTCACTAAATATGTGTTTATAACTTGTTGAGCAGACACAGGTTGTAGCTAATCACAGAGCCAACACTAAGATTCTGCCAATGGAAAATGTATGGCAATCAAATCAATTCAATAAGGATGGCTAAGAGTAATTGCATGAAGAAGGGACATAGTTAGACTTCATATTGTCTGGCCTGTTTCAGGGCATGTGGAATGTGTTTTTTAACACATACGTTCATTGAAACCATGTTGTTATTAGTAAGTATTTCAGGGCTCTTGGGAATAGAATAAACGTCTTTCTCTCTTACACCTTCTATTTTAGAGCAAAGAACATCAACTTTGGTGTCAGGCAGTTCCGGGTTGAAATCCTGTCCACAAATCTTGCAATGCTTTGAACATCACTTTCCTTTGAAAGGTCCTGATTCTCCAATTTCACAGCTTCCAAGGTTGAAATAAATAACAGGTATAAAAAGCCTGGCAGATAATAGAAGCTGGATAAATGTTAATTTTCTCTTTCCACACACCATCCCTGTTTCTCCCTTTCTTTTTCTTTACTTCAGTTCCTTTGTCTTGGTCTTCTTGGTCTGTTAGGCTCTGGGTGACTGTGTTTAATTCCCAGGATGTTGGCTGCTGGCTAGAATATTGACTTGCAGTTTCTCCAGAATTATATACCTTAGGAAAATTTAAGCCTTCCTTAAGCATGTTAGTAACTAGTGAAAAATTCTCCTTCTCTTTTTTTTTTACTGATGAAGGGTCTATTTCCATTGACTGAAGAGTTTGGGATCTTTCTTCTGTATGCTACATGTTTGCAGTGAAACAATTTAAAATTTCCTGGGGCATAAACATTCTAATTCATACTTCTCTGGTAGATGTCCTGGAGGGAAGAAAGAAAACTTAGGATTCATCTTGCATCATCAAAATATCCAGAATCCTCTGAATGTCTGCCAGAGAAAGATCGGCTCATCTTTTTCTCAGACAGACATTTCAAGCAAGGAGAAAAGGTCTGCCAGACCCCTAACCCACAGAACTGTTCTGATGTCTATTGGTCCACTGGAATTGGACATGAAGATGGACAAATTGTTGCTAAAGACATTTCAAGCGATAGAAACAGAACCCACTCTTAGCCCCATCCCAGTGGCCCATAAAAAATAGAGGAATTGATTGGGCAGAGCTGTTTACCTCACCAGGTTCTGCTCTCTTTGATACCCCTCCCTGAATTCTTCTCCTCTGGTTTATTCTGGTTACCATTCAGCATTGATGACTGGGGTAGGTGAGGTGGGACACTGTCTTAGAATAAAAGCAATCTAGACATTTAAACAGAAAGGATGATCATTGATTATTTCATGCCCTCTCCTTTCTCTTTACCTTCAACACCTCCCCACTCATCCTTACTCTAAGCTGATGATTTGCTTTCAGATTCAGTGAGTATACTGTGGCAATCATAGAAGGTCCACAAGTTCCCACACTGCATCTATCCGCTGACCAGCACCTGTACCCTTATTATAGTCTGTCTTTCCTCTTGCTATTATAGATGAACCTCTTCAATTGTCCATCAGATTCCATTCTCCTCACATTCTCAGGGATATTGCCTCAGGAATACCCTCTCCTACATCATCAATTTTCCTAATTTTCCTTCCCAGCAGATTATTCCCATTATCTACTTATAAGCTATTATTTTATAATCTTAAATAAACTTTCTTTATCTCACTTTTCTCTCTAGTAATCCCTCCACTTTTTTGCTCTCCTTTACAGAAACCACCCCCCTACACCCTGCCAAAGTGTGGTCTGTACTCACTACCTCTAGTTCCTCTTCTCCTATTCTCTCCTTTATTTTTTTAAATTAATTAATTTATTTATTGGCTGTTTTGTGTCTTCGTTGCTGCACAGGGGCTTTCTCTAGTTGCGACAAGCCGGTGCTACTTTTCTTTGTGGTGACTTCTCTTGTTGCGGAGCACGGGCTCTAGGCACACAGGCTTCAGTAGTTGTGGCACACAGGCTCAATAGTTGTGGCTCACGGGCTTAGTTGCTCTGTGGCATGTGGGATCTTCCTGGAGCAGGATCGAACTCATGTCCCCTGCATTGGCAGGTAGATTCTTAACCACTGCACCACCAGGGAAGTCCCTCCCATTCTCTCATAAACCCACTCAAGTCATGCTTTTGTCTCGATTATTCTAATAAAAGTATTGTTTTCTGCAGTAAGCTCCAGTTCCTAAATCCAAAGTTCAATTCTAAGTACTCCTCCTACTTGTCCTTTCAGCATTTATGGCACATACATCAAATGCTTCTTCTCTTTCATTTTATTGTCTTTTCCTTTTGAAGTGCTTTCTTTACTGGATTTCCGGGATACCATTCTCTCTCGGTTGCCATCATCCTTACCAACCACATCTCAGGCTTTGTTGCTGATTCCTCTGTCTCCTTCACTTTAATGGTGAAGTGCCCTGAGTCTCAGTACTGCACCTCTTCTTTTCTCCAGTTACACTTATTTCTTTGATAATCTCATTCAGTCTCATAGATTTAAATCCTAACAACACTTCAATGAGTACCATCCTGGAACTTTCCCTAGAAATCCGGACACAGATATGCCGCTGCTTCCTTGACATCTGCACTGGGAGTTTATGGGTTTATTGAAATAATTGTGTCCAAAAATGAATCCTTGAACTTCCCCCCCATACCTACTCTTTCCTTGGTTTCCTCCCTTCAACTCATATCAAATCAAATTTTCCTTGGAGTCATCCTTGTTTCTTCTTTGCTTCTTACTCCATAAAGTCCTGATCTATATATCATCAAAATATAATCAGAATCCCACACGTCTCTTTCATCTCTGCTGCTACTGGCCAAAACCATCATCATCTCTTACCAGAATTGTGACAGAAAACTCCTAACTGGGTTTCCACTTTCACCTTCACTCCTCTTCAGTCTCCTGTTAACAGTGTGCCCACAGGAGTCTTGTTAAATCATAAGTCAGCATGTCAATGACTTCCTAGCTCAATCGGAACAGAAGCCTAAGTCCATCTGTGCATAAGGCCTTACGTGCTTGAAACTTCATTACCACTCTGACTTAATTTCCTTTTATTCTTCCCATTGTTCCATCTGGTCTTACCCCAATGGCCTTCTCGCTGTTTCTCATCTTGCCAACTGGATTTCTATCTCAGGCTTTTGTACTTCTTTTCCCATTTGGGTCTTAGTTTCAGCTATGCAGAAATAGAGGCATAGAATTTGTGTGATAATCAGGGAGTCCAGTTCCAGGGACAAGAAGAGACATGGGGAAAAGTGGGGAGAACCAAAGCAAGGACACATTGAGCTGGCTTCCACTTAGTGCTATTAATTGTTCAGTTTGCAGGACTACACTTTGAACAGCCATGTTCCTGGGGAACCTAAAGAGAGAAGAGCTTATCCACAGAATTCTCGTTCGCATTTGTTGAAGTTTATCCCCTTGAGTATCAATACCCCAGCACTTCCAACGGGCACATGAGAGGGTTTAGGTGCCCCCGGGTCTGCAGCAGTAAAAACAGGAAGCCATGGGGTGGAAGGAAAGAAACGAAATCAGTCAGAGTCCCCACAGAACTGGAACAAGATACAAATGGGGCCAAGAGCATCTCAGGGATACATAAGAGATGTCTGATAAACTGCCTGGAGTGTTCTCTTCTCCAGATGTTGGCCTGGCTTGCCCTACCTTTGAGGAAAAGTGGTCTTTGCTCAAACACCGTCTTCTCAGTGAGACTTTTCTCAATTTCCCATTTAAAATGACAACCACCTACATATTCCAAATCCTCCTTCCTTGATTTATTTGTGTATTTATCTGTTATTTTCATGAATATACCATAACTTTATTTTGTTTATTGTCAGTCTCCTTACTAGACTTTAAGCTCTAGGACAGCTGTGCTTTTTGTCTGTTTTGTTTACTGTTGCATTGCCAGCCTGGAACACAGTACATATTCAATAAGTATTTGGTGAATTAATTATTTATAAAAATTCTTGGAATTGGATTTGTGAGCTTTCATGATACACTTGAATGAAATATATACAACATTCTAATCAAAGCATAGGTCATGTGTTTATGTTGTCAAATAATCAAATAGTCTAAGCATTAAAAGATAGAAAGGGGTCCCAAAGTGGGTCCTGAAGTCAATTACTGAATTACAGACAAGAGTCATTACTGTCCACTGATCAACAGGATATTTATTTGCACAGCTTCTTTATTCCTCCAAGTTGCCTTTTAATAATTTCCTTTATTGATCTGCTCCATTAAATCTCTATGGAAATAATGTCAAGGATTAGCGACAAGCTCATTAATTGTTCTGCCCTCTCCCGCATGTTAACAGGATCCCTGTGAGTCAAACAGTGATAGGAGAAGAAGACTTACGAACACCAGGTTCTGAACAAAACAGAGTGTGGAAACAGGAAGGTGAAGTGGAAAAAATAGTGGAGTGATAGATAATCTATGCCAGTTAGTCCTATAAGCATACATGATAGACATTGTAAGTTATGGTGTATGCCATTAAACAATAACAATCATTGATCTACTTTCTCTAGTCTAACTCTGCAAGAAGCACTAATGTTCTCTGCCATTACTGTTGTAGGGGAGCTAAATAGTCAGTAGCAATGGCACAACTATTACACACACACACACGCACACCATTTTTTGACATGATCTCTTTGGTTTTCAATACACTTTATCCATTTGTCAACAAGCTTTCATATTCCCTCATTAAAAAATGCTTTAGAAAGGAAAGTAAGCAGTGTTTTATATCTATAGTTTTATATCTATAGTAGTGTTTTATATCTATTTAGAGAAAGACTGCTAATAGGTATGGGGCTTCTTTTGGGGGTGATGAAAATGTTCTGGAATAAGATAGTGGTAATAGTTGAACAATTTTGTGAACATATTAAAAATCACTGACTTGCATACTTAAAAAAAATGTTTTAGGCTGAGCTGGGAGCCACGAATGTACTGCTATCTTCACTTCATCAAAAGTGAATCTTCATCTTTATAGGGCTGTTTTCAGGGGACAAAACAGGTGAAAGCCCAATGGAGCAAGATCAGGACTATAGGGAGGATGCTTTAACACCTCAAAATGAAGTTTTTGCAGAGTGTGGACAGTGTGGGCAGAAGTGTGCGGACATGCATTATCATGCAAGATCACAATGCCCTTGGATAGCAGTCCTCTGTGTTTAATCCGAAGTTAGGCTTCAGCTCTTCAATAAGCATCTCACTGTAACAAGCACTGTTGATTTTTGAACATTTTTCCTGATAACATTCCAATACTGGCCCTTGAAAATCCCAGAAAACTGTAAGCATCAATTTTCTAGTTGATGGTTGACTTTTGAACTTTTACTTGGTCAGCGATTGAGGATGTTTCCATTCCATACTCTGCTATTTACTCTCAGGCTCGTAGTGATGAGTCCATGTCTCATCACCAGTAATGATTCTCTTTAAGAAACTTTCACCTTCCTTGGAGTATTAGTCCAAATTTTGTTTGTAGGTATCCAAAGGCTTCTGTTTATGCTCTTCCATGAGTTTTTCGGTACCCATCTTGTACAAAATTTTTGAAACCTAAATCTGTCTTGGATTACTTCATTTTTAGGTGTTAAAGCATGCTCCCTATAGTCCTGATCTTGCTCCATTGGACTTTCACCTGTTTGGACCCCTGAAAGCAGCCCTATGAGGAGAAGTTTCAGTTTTGATGAAGAAGTGAAGACAGCAGTGCATTTGTGGCTCCCAGCTCAGCCTAAAACATTTTTTAATGAGGGAATACAAAAGCTTGTTAACAGATGGACAAAGTGTATTGAAAAGCAAGGAGATTATGTCGAAAAATGATGTATTTGTCTTTTCTAAAAGTTAATTAAAACAAATTCTACAGCTAGAGTGAAGATAATTTTTGACTCACCCTCATATATATATAAACTTTTTATTTTACATTGGAGTATAGTTGATTAGCAATGTTGTGTTAGTTTCAGGTGTAAAGCAAAGTGATTCAGTTATACATATACATGCATCTATTCTTTTTCAAATTCTTTTCCCATTTAGGTTGTAACATAATATTGAGCCAAGTTCCCTGTGCTATGCAGTAGGTCCTTGTTGGTTATCCATTTTGACTATAGCAATGTGTATGTGTCAATACCAAACTCCCTAACTGTCTGTACCCCCCACTCTTCCCCCTGGTAACCATAAGTGTGTTCTCTAAGTCTTTGTGTCTGTTTCTGTTTTGTAAATAAGTTCATTTGTATCACTTTTTTTTTAGATCCTGCGTATAAGCGGGATCATACAATATTTGTCTTTGACTTACTTCACTCAGTAGGACAATCTCTAGGTCCATCCACGTTGTGCTGCAAATGACATTCTTTCATTCTTTTTAATGGCTGTATATGTACCATGTTGTATATGTACCACGTCTTCTTTATCCATTCCTCTGTCGATGGACATGTAGGTTGTTTCTATGTCTTGGCCATTGTAAACAGTACTGCAAAGAACATTGTGGTGCGTGTATCTTTTTAGACCACGTTTTTCTCCAGATATATGCCCAGGAGTGGGATTACAGGACCACAGGGCAGCTTTATTTTTAGGTTTTTAAGGAATGTCCATACTGTTCTCCATAGTGGCTACACCAGTTTATATTGAGTATGATGGTTGTTGAGTATGATGTTAGCTGTAGATTTGTCCTATATGGCCTTTATTCTGTTGAGGTATATATTTTTATCATTAGTATTATCTTCCTCAGGGGGCTTTATGGGGGCCCGATGAATCATTGATCCAGAAATGCCTGCATCTGCATTCTGTTCCAACCATCTATTAGCTTATGTGAACCTGGGCAAGTTATTATACTTGAAGTCTTGGTTTCTTTAAATAAAGAAAATAGAGACAATCATAC
This sequence comes from Hippopotamus amphibius kiboko, assembly GCF_030028045.1. Taxonomy (NCBI): domain Eukaryota; kingdom Metazoa; phylum Chordata; class Mammalia; order Artiodactyla; family Hippopotamidae; genus Hippopotamus; species Hippopotamus amphibius. The sequence continues at coordinate 37,025,437 of NC_080200.1, read as the reverse complement.
TTAAACTCCAAGGTAGATATCTGACAATTACATAAGATGATAAAAAGAAAGTATGAGTACATAAATTTTTTTTAATATGGGCTAGATCCTGCTAGTGTTAATATTTATCAAGAAACAAGAATGTAGTCATAAAGATCAAAAGAAGCATGAGGTGAGAAAAAATAAAGTAGATATAATGCCAATTAGACACTTCAATTAAAAATAATAATTTTATATATTGATGATTTCAATTTTACTCATATGAAAAATAAAAGGTATTACAATAGCCTAAGCACTGCAGTTCAGTATGTTGAAGTGTTACACAAATAACACACAATAGACAAGAACTTTTTGGTGTCCGGTGTTATGGGGTCCCCTTAGCACTTGTATAGTTTAGGGAATCCTTCTCTTCTCTCTGAAGGTTAGTTTGCAGCTAGAATATCTCATTAAGAAATGAGAGTCTGATAAAACTTGTTAGTCTAGAACATTTCATTAAGCAATAGAGAGATTCCGTTTGCAAGGTAAGAAATTGATGTCCAGCTGTGCCAGTTATCAATTTGCAGTTCCAATTCCATATTTCATTGCCTGTCTTGTGGAAATATAGCTGGGCTTTTTAAATAGATTTTCTTCATCAGCTGGCAGGATGTGAAGCTTTAGGAGTGAAGAACATGGGGGTGGGGACAGGACTGGAGCAAGAAAGTGTTATTTTCTTCCTGGGTCCTGTTTGTTCTTCTTGCCAGGCTCCTGCAGCATGGTTGCTCTAGTGCTGGGTCCCTGCAGTACCCTTCTTCTTCAGTGCGTGGTGCCCCAAAACACCCATGGATCAGTAGCTTCCCCTAGGAACCCCTGGGATTGCTATACAACAGAGATTTTCTGGAGGAGCACACCCCTGCCCATGGTTTCCCCCACACCCACTTGTGTGACATGTGATGAGTTCTGAGGCTTGACACCTCCCTCTGGCTGGCTTTCTCCAGAGGGCAGACTGTCATCAAATTCCAGTGGCACTGCACCTCAGCAACTCCCCAGGGAGATATAGACCTCACCCGGGGAGGACCTCTTTTTTGTATGTTCTATCTCAGCTGTCGATTAAAAAAATGCACAATGTGAGAGTTGCGAGTCAAGTTTTGTTTGGGGCAAAATGAGGACAGCAGCCCAGGAGACAGCATCCCAGATAGCTCTGAGAAATGGTTCCAAAGAGGTAGGGGGGAAGGTCAGTATGTAGGTGATGTTGGTGAAGGGGGAGTCCATGCAATCGAGCACATATATTTTTGCAGAAGGTTTCTGCTAGTCACAAAGAACAGTCGTTACCGTGAAGGATTTTAGTGTTTTTCTAGATATGAGAAGATACAAGAATTGGGCTCATAAAATCGGCTCCTGAAAATATCTATCTGAAGACCTGTTCTGCCAGTTTTTTCCAGAGCACAGAGGGCCACATGTCAGCTCTACACACTGAACTCCTTTAGGGGCTGGGGGGAGGGGAGGCTGTTGAACCTCAGCAGCTGCAGCGGCACATGATTAAATCCTGTAGAGGTAGATGGCACGTGCCAATGGTGGCTGCCAGTCTGTAGCTGACACAGCCTTAGGGGTAGAGACTGCTCTTGACTTCTGCTCTTCCTATATTCTTTAGAGTTCTAGTTCTCCTTACCTCATGCTAGCCAGTACTCCATTACTTCAGTCCCCTGTCTTAGTTAACTATTTACATTAACCTTTCCCTGTTCAAATTATTGTGTGGTTTCTGTCCCCTTGTTTGATTCTGATAGATACACCAGAGCTTATTATTATCTATAAGGGACCATGATACAGTAAACCTGTTCTATTTGGATGTCATTTTATAAATATTTTAATACAGGGCTCATTCTTTTATATTTCTTGAAGTGAAACATTTCAAAAAATGGCAGATAAAAAAGGATAACAGGATTATTGATCATGTAATCATTCTACTTGAGACGAAGTCTACAGAGAAATGTAATGGGGGAGTTCTAGGAAAAAGACACACTAGTTGAGCACAGTATACTAGGACATTTTTCTAATTACATAACAATGTAAAAAAGATCATTTTTGGTGTCCAGGTCTTATAGTTCTTTGTTATATTGTCAGTATATAAGAAAAAAGATGTTCAAAATGGGTTTTTACATATTAGTAATTTGAATTTTATTTTACACGGATTTGATATAAATTATATTCACTGAACAACTAAGCCACTGAATTATAGGGGAATCTTTTAAAAGACGGATGATATGCTGATGTTATTTTTTAAACACACAGTGGCTATTCAGCATTGCTTTAAGATATGTACTGATTGGTGGTGGGTTGAATAGTGTCTGCTAGAATCTCAGAACGTGAGCTAGTTTGGAAATATGGTCTTTGCTCTTGTAATTAGTTAAGATGAAGTCATACTAGATTAAGGTGGGCCCTATATCCAATGATTGGTGCCCTTACAGGTAAGAAGAGGAGAGGACACAGAGATAAACATAGAGAAGGCAATGTGAACTAGGAAGCAGAAATTGGAATGATTTGCCCATTAGCCAAGGAATGACAGAGAATTTACTACAGCTACCAGGATCTAGGAGAGAAGCATGAAAGGTTTTTTCCTCTGAGCCTCCACGAATTAACCAACTCTGCCGACACCTTCATTTCAGACTTATAGCCTCTGGCAGAACTGTGAGAGAATAAACTTCTGTTGTTTTAAGCCATTCTGTTTCTAACAGCAGATGTTGGTAATTCACTGGTAAATAAGACAAAAATCACTTTTGTCCCCATGGGCTGCTAATTATTTTTGATATTTTCAGTGTTAGCTTAAAAACTTATTTTTACATGATATTGTCAACTCGGAAGGTCTTTTTCTTCTTATAGCATCAGAAGAAATTGCACCTGCTGAAATGGCAGCTAAAATTTGGAAATTATGGCCTTATTATGAATGATCTTATTACATGTGGGCATCTAATAAATTTTCTACTCAATTATTAATAAAAGTTTTTAGGATGATATTCTGCAGAAAATCCTATGGAACTCCTAAACATTAACACACACACACACACACACACACCCCACTTTACTTTATCTACTTCCTTAATTCAGAAATGCTTTATCTCAAGAATCAGGTAGATTTGGTTTAGCCAGTGGTTTTACCTATGACCCCTGAAGACTGGGTTAATGACTTCTGGATCTCCTGTGATTAGCATTGATTAGGGAGAAATGATTCGGTACTACCAAGGCTACACATTTCCCCCAATATTGAATTAATTTGATTATGTTGCCACCTTCTTCTGGAAATAGTCTCTTTCAAAAGAATTGCCTGTCACTTACCCCACAGTAAGAATTCCTCATCTTAGCTAGACTAAACAGCATACCTAACATCCTCCCATATATTATACACCTTAGAGATGTACAATTTATACATTTTTACATTTTTCCTTTCTCCTCCTTTTATATGAGCCATTAGCTTTATTTTTATATTCTCTGTGGTGCTTTGGAATACTGTGCATTTTGAGTGAAGACCTAGTTTATTATGTGAATGTCTTCAAGGATAGAGAGTCTTAAAGTTTTCAGTTATGACGTCTTAACTGCTTCTAGAATATGAATAATACTGCAAAACACTGTTTCATAGAACACTGAAAAATATTAATCAATAAATGACTCCAAGGAAAGTATCCATGGAAGTTTTCCCCAGTATTTTTGCAACTTTTCTGTAAGTTTGAAATTATTTACAATAAAAGTTTTTTTAAAAAGACCTGAAAACAGACTCCCTCTTACAAGAGCACTGGAATTACAACTAACTGCTTAACAATCATCGACAGAAAGACACTGGAACTCACCAAAAAAGACACCTCACATCCAGAGACAAAGGAGAAGCTGCAATGAGATGGTAGGAGGGACGCAATCGTGTTACAGTCAAATCCCATAAATGCTGGGTGGGTGACTCACAAGCTGGAGAACAGTTATATTGCAGAAGTCCACCCACTAAAGTGAGGGTTCTAAGCCCCACATGAGGCTTCCCAACCTGGGAGTCCAACAACGGGAGGAGAAATCCCCAGAGAATCAGACTTGGAAAGCCAGCGGGATTTGATTGCAGGACCTCCACAGGACTGGGGGAAACAGAGACTCCACTCTTGGAGGGCACACAAAAAAATGTGCTCAGCAGGACCCAGGGGGAAGGAGCAGTGACCCCATAGGAGACAGAACCAGACCTACTTGCTGTTGTTGGGGGGTTGCCTGCAGAGGTGGGGGGCAGCTGTGGCTCACCGAGGAGACGGGGCACTGGCAGCAAGGGTTCTGGGATGTGCTCATTGGTGTGAGCCCTCCCAGAGTCTGCCATTAGCCCCACCAAAGAGCCTGTAGGCTCCAGCACTAGGTAGCCTCAGGTCAAACAACCAACAAGGTGTGAACACAGCCCCACCCATTAGCAGACAAGCCAATTAAAGTTTTACTGAGATCCACCCACCAATTAGGATTAAAGTCTTACTGAGCTCCGCCCACCCAGCCCTACCCACCATCAGTCCCTCCCATCAGGAAGCATGCATGAGCCTCCTAGATAGCTTCCTCCACAAGAGGGCAGACAGCAGTATCAAGCAGGATCAGCAGTATTTCGTCTTGTGGAACTGAAAACCACAGCCACAGAAAGAGAGAGAAAATGAAAAAGCAGAGCACTTTGTACCAGAGGAAGGGACAGGACAAAACCCCAGAAAAACAACTAAATGAAGAGGAGATAGGCACCCTTCCAGAAAAAGAATTCAGAATATTGACGGTGAAGATGATCCAGGACTTTGAAAAAAGACTGGATACAAAGATCGAAAAGTTTACCAAAGACCTAGAAGAATTAAAGAGCAAACAAACAGAGGTATGCAACACAATAACTGAAATGAAAAAATACACTAGAAGGAACCAACAGCAGATTAACTGAGGCAGAAGGGCGAATAAGTGACCTGGAAGACAGAATGGTAATAATCACTGTTGCGGAAAAGAATAGGGAAAAAAGAATGAAAAGAACTGAAGACAGCCTAGGATACCTCTGGGACAATGTTAAATGTGCCAACATTCACATTATAGGGGTCCCAGAAGGAGAAGAGAGAGAGAAAGGACTCAAGAAAATATTGGAAGAGATTATAGTTGAAAAGTTCCCTACCATGGGAAAGGAAATAGCTACCCAAGTCCAGGAAGCACAGAGAGTCCCAGGAAGGATAAACCCAAGGAGAAATATGCCAAGACATATAGTAGTCAAATGGACAAAAATTAAAGACAGAGAAATGTTATTAAAAGCAACAAGGGAAAAACGACACATAACATACAAGGGAACTCCCATTAGGGTAACAGCTGATTTCTCAGCAGAAACTCTGCAAGCCAGAAGGGAGTGGCATGATATATTTCAAGTGATGAAAGGGAAGAACCTACAACCAAGAATACTCTACCCAGCAAGGATCTCATTCAGATTCGATGGAGAAATCAAAAGCTTTACAGACAGCAACAGCCAAGAGAATTCAGCACCACCAAAGCAGCCCTACAACAAATGCTAAAGGAACTTCTCTAAGCAGGAAACATAAGAGAAGAAAAGGACCTACAAAACCAAAAACAAAACAATTAAGAAAATGGTAATAGGAACATACATATTGATAATTACCTTGAATATAAATGGATTAAATGCACCAACCAAAAGACACAGACTAGCTGAATGGATACAAAAACAAGACCCATATATATGCTGTCTACAAGAGACCCACTTCAGACCTAGGCACACATACAGACTGAAAGTGAGGGGATGGAAAAAGATATTCCATGCAAATGGAAATCAAAAGAAAGCTGGAGTAGCCATACTCATATCAGATAAAATAGACTTTAAAATAAAAAATGTTACAAGAGAAAAGAAAGGACATTACATAAAGATTGAGGGATCAATCCAAGAAGAGGAGATAACAATTACAAATATATATGCACCCCATATAGGAGCACCTCAATACATAAGGCAAATGCTAACAACTATGAAAGAGGAAATGCAAGGCAGAAATAGAGACACAGATGTGGAGAACAAATATATGGACACCAAGTGAGGAAACTGGGGAGGGCTGGGGGGGAATGAATTGGGTGATTGGGATACCAAATTGTACACTCTAAATATATGCTGTTTATTGTCTGTTAACTGTATCTCAATAAAAGATCTTAAAAAAAAAAAAAAAAAACACCCGAAAACATAAAAGTTAAAAATCTACTTAGCATTAATTTTTACTTTCTCATCTCTGGAATTCAGAACTGAAGTCAAAGCAATCAAGGCCAACCTTTGGAGTAAAAGAAAGCAGTGCCCCCTACAGGACATGATTTCAGGGTGTTTGGAAAGTCTATGAAGGACATCTGTATTTGTACTCAGTTTTTCTTGTAAGCCACCATTTCCCAATTTTCCATCCATTCTCATGACTGGGAAATTGACTTCAGGCCCAACTCAGACTAATGAGACAAATTTGTTGTTGTTTTTGAAGTTATTGGGGAAAAGAAATACTCTTTGGTCATCTTGCTTGTGTGAAAAAACCCTACTTAAATATAGTCAATGCAAAGGCAAGTAAAACTGAGAGACGGAGAAAAATCAAGCCCTAATAATATTGTGTGAGAGCACAGAGCTAGTTTCCCCAAAGCTACTTCTTTTCCAGTTTCAATTAGCCTGAAAAGTACACTCCTCTTTTTGTTTTCTTTTCTTTTTTCTTTTTTTGACTTAAATTGATTTGAGTTGGATTTCTATCACTTACAAAATGAGAAAGTAAAAAAATAGCTTTGACTAAGAAAGTAAAATCTATCTGGCCATTCATCAGGCTGGAATAACAGGCATAGACAAAGTCAGCTCTGCAAAGTTAACAAGAAATACTTCTCCCAAAGACACACTGGAGCTCTAAAGTGTCATCATAACCCCCTTCTTGAGCGACAATGGCTATTTGAAATTCTATCAGTAAGAATGAAACATCCCACTCTTGCATGCAGGATCTAAGTCACTTTGACACAGGAAAGCAGCCTCAATTCACAACCTGGGAGCAGAAATTCAGATCCAGGGTTTCTGCACCCAACCTTCCTCAGCTATCTTAACTTTGAAGGACCAAAGGAAATAAGACATTGGGCTCATTTTGCAGCCCAGACACTTTACACAGCCTGACCATGCTTTGAGCCTATCACAACAGGCTTAAATTTGTGTTCAAATCTCATCTAAACTCCACCCCTGCACAGAACTCTGTAACAACTCTGTTTTCCTTAGTTTGGTGAGATAATCCATGTTTCATGTTCCACGTGGCCTCTCTCATTGCGATGGGTAAATAAACCTGACTTCATCAGACCACAAGTAGTTACTGGTGGCTTTAGGTTGACTAGCCTTGGTTTTCTTCTTTCCTATAATAATTCCTCCACCCAAACTGTTTCTTTTATAACTAAAGATTTGGTCATTTACTCTTGCCCCCAAGTAAATCTCATGGAAAAGTCAAGACTTAGCAGTTGTTTTAAAGTTGGGCTCCAGAGCCCAGCTGCTCAAAGTGGGATGCCTGCCACTCCAGAATCAGCATCATTTGGGAGCTTGCTGGAAAGTCAGAATCTGGGGCCCCATCCTTGTCTTCCTGAATCAGAATCCGCATTTTATTAAGATTCTGGTAGTTGTGTGCACAATAAAGTGTGAGAAGTGCAGCTCAGGGGAGTCCTCAGAATTCCTGTCGGAATCCCCAGGAGAACTCATAGAAGGGGGACACAGAGCCATCGGCCTTTCCCTTGTGAAAGCCACCTGTCATATACTGTCCTGTGAGTTTCGCTTTTCTGTAAATGCGTCTTTAAAGTAAAAAAAGTTTGCCAACCACTATTTTAAGCCCTATTAATACTTCATTGTGAATAAGTTCATCAATTGTTTGTGAGGAAATAAGTTTTCTTTGAGGTGTACAGGTGAAGGGAGGATCCCAGTAAGGAGAAGCTAGATACCTGTATACAAAGTCCCCTGCCCAGGTTGCTCATTTGCCCATCTTATGGAGATGGCTACGGGCAGGAGCTGCTGGTCCTTTCAGGCCACACGCATCTGGCATCCTAGAATGAATCTGAATAACAGAATTGGGAGGGTGGGTCTATCAGAGGCATATTTGTATAAGAACTAAGGAAATCCCTTGGATAACTTCTTGAGAGAAGGAAAAATCAGGAAGATAAATTTGACCAGGAAAAAAGCCTTGGTCCTCAGAGGGGAGTCGTGATTTTGAGAACGGCATGGTGGCTGTCCCTGGAATTAACTTCTGTCCAAAGCCCATTGCGGGGGGAGGGGAGAGAGTTGAATAAGCTCTTTGCCTCTGATCTTGGGTAACTAATTATTGGGACATGAGAATATAACATAAAGAGAGAAGCATTTCCTCACCTCTCTTCACCTGGCAGCAGACAACTCACCCCTTTGGCACCTGAGGCCTTTACCTCTGTGGTCATGCTCAGCTGGGGGTGAGCAGTGCCAACTGGGCAGGTTGCTGGTTCTGGCAGAGAAAGGGCGATGATTGGAGATGGCAGGGGACATTGAGATGAGAGTGTAGCAGCAGTCGGTAGCCAGGGGCCATGGCGTTTTAGTGAGCACACAGGAAACATTTTCTGGGGATGCAGGAAAGTGTGGGGAAGGGGAGAGTCTTCCCAAAGGGTGTGTGAGCAGAGCTCTCGTGTGGAAACAGGAGCCTGTGGAATTTTAGTTAATGTATTCATGCAACCCCACTTGTATCTGCAAGCACATGAGGGATGGGAAAGTTTAACAAGAGATTTGTTGAAGCTCAAAATGTAATCCCCTCTTGTACCCTTTCTCAGCTCCTGTTAAATAGATGCATCATAACACCAGTTCCCCTGGGTGCGTATTCGTCACAAAGATTTAGAGTTTACTTTGCAGCTAAGAGAAGAGGTCTTAGTGTTTGAAGAGAATGCCACGCAGTGTATTTCCCCCGAATACTTGCGATATTGTCAATATTTTTCCAAGGAACACACGAGGTGGAGGATACTGCCTGGTAGTTTTGAAACCTCCTCACCATCTGACAGTGCTGCACACGGGCACCGCCTTGTTCAAGCACTTGTCTACTGCTCCATTGGGTCACAACCCGTCACAATTTCATTTCATTGCTTCCAAACATGTTTTAATAACTGCCATGCCCTGGGAATACAAAGACAGCGAAGATGTGCCTCTTACTTTCTAAGCTTAAATCAAAGATTCATAACCTTTTAGTCCAATGAGAAAAGAATTATTAGTTCGAAATTGATATTTTCTGCCTTTTCCCCACGCCAAAATAAAAACCAGTCTGCAGGCACAATTTTGTTTTTCCGTAATGAAAGGGTACACTTTAATAATAACCGAGCAGCTGTGTTGAGGCAAGAGATCTTTTTTTTCTTCCTTATTTCTCAGTAACACCCCAGGGGGTCAAGCGTACACGTTCCTCTGAGGAGAAAGTGTGAGTGGAGGATAAGTGTTTTGCCAAGGAAAGCTTGGAGCTGCTGGCTCTGGGGTTCTCCACTGCCCTTCTCTGCTTCTCACTCAGGGCACTAAATCCCACTTTCTAGATGGGTTTAATGTGGTTTTTAATGTGGTTTACCGTTGCCTAAAGCTCCACATGCGTCAGGAAAATTTCTATCTACAGGACTGAAAGATGAACATGGTAGAAGATGCCTGGCTACATTTAGGTTCACATCTTGACACTTAATTCCAGCCCGGCCATAATTACAGCTTATTATGACGGACAAATACTGAATCACATGTTGAGAGCCAGTGTTGAAAAGTTCCATCCTGCCATGATAGTACTTTCCACTAAGACAGAAATATTTCTTCAATGCCAGATGACCCGTGTACTCCTTTGATCTAGGAAGTATCACCATCTTTACCCTGTGGGAGAGAGACACGTCTTTACTTTATGGGGTCTACTTTACTTTAGGAGGTCAGCCTCTGCCGTCCAGAAAAAGCAGTTTCACCTGAAGCTCTGGAAGTGAGGGGAGCAAAGAGAAGGGATGGAGCCTCTGTGTTTGCTGTTTTGGAGCCAGGGACAGAATACGGCACCCACACTGGTATACAGCGTCCTATGCACAGTGACCAGGATGGTGGCAGGGGGACGGGGAATCCACTCTTGGGATATGACCAACCTCTCTCCCTTTATACTTACTGTAGAAATGGTTGCTTTCTTCTCAGGCTTTCAGGAAAAACTGTGTTCAAACAGTTTTGCTCTCTGGGGACATGACTTTGAAAAGGTCATTGAGAATGAATTTATGTTTGTTTGTTTAGAGGACAAAATGATGCCACCTGTTATTTCTGATGATAAACTACCTGAGATGTACTCCTCCGTTGTCCTGAAGAACGCTTGACAAATACTTCGTAGTGCTTAGCAGGGGGCCTGCTGTACAGGAGGCATTTGCCAAATATTTGCTGAATGACTGAATAAATAAATAATCGCTGTGATAAAACGATAGAACTGTTATGTTAAGATCAAAGATATACTTACATGGAGTGTTATTTGCAGATATATATTATTTCATAAATGTAGACGTCATTACAGCATTATAAATAGACATCTTCTAATGTCACGGACCTGCTAGTATATATAGCAACAAACAGAGCCTTTTGAGGGATTTATGTCCAAGTTCAACCTCAAAAATAATCTTGGACCACATTTTTTTGCTGGATTTTTTATAATACTATTACAATGCTTAAGTTTTGTTTTAAGACTGACTTGAACCCAGCATGTAGGGTTTATTTGGTGAAATACAGTTTCACTTCTGACATGATGCTTCATGTAGTGGACATAATGGAGGTTCAACAAAAGTAGATTTCAGCTTAAGCTTTTAACCTCAAGATGGATTTTTATAGTATTAATATACTGTATTAACATAGTATTGCTATACTGATATTGGCCTTTGGGGCAATATCAGAAGCTGAAAGCATCAGACTTCAGAGATGCTTAACTTTGATGTAATGGAAGCACTCGTGGCATTGCCTTTATTGGTGGAGAATACTATATTCTTTCACAGAGGAAATCCTAATATGGTGAATTATGTTTTTAAAAAAGAATGATATTTTCTGTTGCTCTGAGTCATGTCCTATTTAAGAGATCCACTTTGAGGCTATAATGAAGCACTGATGAATATGAAATAAAAAAATTAAGACAACCGGTATCAGGACTTTATTAAGCTTTTCACTGGATACAAAGAAACTTTTTTTTTAACATTAAGAACACAATCTTATCAAAAAAATTTTTACATTTGCTAAACAGAACTGTAGGCATGTATTTTCTTTATACCACATTTGTTAAAGTATTAATGACCAGATCCTAAAGAGAGAAGGCACCGATCTGTCTCCCTCTGGTGAATTTCTGGTGTCTAATGAAGGATATGTCACCAGCTCTGCAAATTCCCATCCTATAGACATGAAGCAAATCAACACAAATGTGCGAAACCAGGGGCCATGAGATGGAAATATTACATTCAGGGATTTGGATTTTCCTATCACTTATGCAAATTTCAAGAGAGGAAGTAGCTACCCAAATGTTCTGAAACTCCATCCACATTCAGACTCTGCCAAGGATTCACCGCTGGATACAACAGTAGTTGAAAACTCTATTTTAGGAATTCCAACATGTTCTAGAAACTGGCCTTAGATCTCACTGTTCTAATTCTGGGATGTGTTGGGCTTCCTCAGAAAAAGTGCTGGTTGTTATAATCTGCTTTGGCAAGTCTCTCCGTCAGGTGCTGGCTTCATCGTCAGGAACTATATTCTGTCTCCCACCTGCTGCCAACTTCCACCCAATCTCCCGAGCAGGCACAGACAGAGCTGTGTCCATACCTTAGACTCTCTTCTCTTCCTCTGGCAGTCAGAGAGTTCCTTTCTATGTCAAATTTTCTACAATCCCATAGATGACCAGTTCTAATCTGATAAAAATAATTTGTGGTAAGGTGTTAACGAGAAGAATAACAGATTAGTTTGTAACCTCTCTAAAAGAAAAAGATAATAAATTTTAAAAGAGGTCTTTGTGTGAGTTAGAAGATGTAACTACTTACTGGGGCATTTTTAATGTATGAGTGTGTTTCTGGTTGTCCCAGTTACTGGGGAATGTTACTTAAGGGCTTAATTGTGGGGGAAAGAGACTTGGATCTCACAGCAGGCAAGTCAATATGGCATTCACCTTATAAAAGTTCTTGTCTGATTTTTCATCCTATATTTGAGTCGGCTCTTCATGATGCATTTCTGGGACTTGGCATGGGCCAATATTTTCCTTCATGGAGGGTATTAGGACTATAGATTTTCATGAGGTATCTTAACACAGGAGTGTGGAAAGAGGTAGGATTTTACCCCCTACTGAAAAAGGTAGAGAGTAAGAATGGATAGGAATGACAGATTAGAAAAAAAAATAGACACACCCAGTTAAATGTGAATTTCAGATAAACAATGAATAATTTTTCAGTATAAGTACATGTCATGAACTATTGGGAAAATACTTATGCTAAAAATATTCATATGTATCTGAAATTTGAATTTCACTGGGTGTCCTGTATTCTATCTAGCGATCTTAAATATGGGACAAAAATAATTGAGGATGGAGAAAGAGAGGAAAGAAGATTGATTAACATTCCAGACCAAGATCCCAGACCTAAAGATTACAGAGTTTTGCTTTGAACATGACCACCTGTGCAGATCCTCAAATTAGTACTTCATTTTTTATTGCTAGACTGGGCATGGGCAGATAGCAAAAATTTAGTTTTGCATCCTGTTTTTTTGCAAAGGGAACCATATTGGTACCATCCAATGTTGATGGAGCTTTAATGACTCTCGCAGAGACAAGGCAGTTCATCTTACTTGAGAAGATGCATTTTTTTTTAAGTAATGATTTGGGGAAACAATTTTTTATGGAAAACTTATCCTTAGCAAAATGAGCTCCATGTTTGGAAGAACAGCTTTAGAAAAGCTCTGATTCTATCATTGATGGAAATGAATCTGAATTGAGCTTCTTTGCATATTCATGAAGTTAATAAGTTAATCGATGTTTGAAACTTAAAGAGCATTGGATGTTCCACAAGTTGGACTATCTGCTTATGGGAACTCAAATAAGTACTAAAGCGCATTCCTCACATGATTTTAAGAGGGCCATTTTTAACAAAAACAAAATTTCTTTTTAAATTTTAATCCCAAATTGCAACAATAACAAAAATGTCAATGAATTAAGGCTGGTCAAAATGTGCCCTTTTTCTTTAGGATAAATTTGATTTTGTATAAGATACAGTATACTTACACACACCACATACAAGTACATACTTCTGACTCATACAGATACATATTTAGATCTAATACCTACAAAAGAGTATCACAAATGAAATAAAAATTGCACAATTTTCAACAGACAACACGTTTTACAAATTCTACAGAACATTTTATCACTGTCATTGGGAAAACAAACAATTTAGAGCATTATTTAAAACTGTATGTAACACAGGAGCCACCAATAAGTTATGGCAAATACAGCATTTACACCATTGTGTCACTGAAATCTAGTTGAAAAGGTGAAAGTGCTATAAAATAAAATGCTTTTAAAACCCTTGTTTAGCATATCCTGAGGGACACTATGCGTTGTTTTCTATTAGCAATTCAAAAAGCAAGCACTCTACCTGTGGAGCTCTCATTTGGACGAGCAACCAAAGGTCAGAAGATTGTGTCATTGGATCATTAAAATTGTAGAACTGAAAAACTCACGAAAACATACGTTTCCTGAGACTTCCAACTTCCCACTTTGGAATCCTAACAGGGGAGATTCTGAATGGGTAACCTTGGCTAAAACATATTAGAACCTCAAATAACTTAAAACAACATTAAGCAAAGATGCGTGTTTGTTTGTTTGTGATTTATGTTTAAGTTCATCTTTGATTCTCCAGCTTGAGCTGTAATTGACAATGTAGTTAGACTATTACTGCTAGGCATTTCTTATTTATGACAGTCTCATTTTTCATTGGTTTTCTAGTGATTTTTCTTCCCTTAAATATTTAAATATTTGAATTATGTCTGTGCCTACTTACGTAGGAGATATTGATTTTAAGAGTCAAAATGGCAATAGAATCGGGTTGAGTGATTGGAGAGCAGTTTCAGCGAGCATAATGTGTGAGATGTGCATGCTGTGCGTGTGTGTGTTTACGTGTATACACACACAGGTGCATATGTACCAAACACTTTAATACATTCACTGTTAGGTGGCCCTCCATGAAAAGTGAGTTTTCCCAGTATGGCTGAAAGTGAATATTGAGGTCATCATATAGAATATCCTAAGGCTTTTAAAAGATGTTTCCTCATTCTCTGCATTCATATGATTGTGTAGAAATAAGGGAGACATAAAGGATGATGGCAGGAGTACTCACTGTATTGGTCCTTCCAAATTACAGACAGGAAAGCAAACCAAAAAATGATGGTCTTTGCATATTTTCCCTCATCTCACACACTCACTCCTTTGATTTCCTGCTATAGATTGAATAAAAGTTGGATTTTGTTTCTAGGTTTTTTGTTTGTTTGTTTTTGTTTTGTTTTGTTTTGTTTTGCCTTGCAGGACTTGTGATGAAAAAGTTTTAAGAAATAAGCAAAACAAAAAGTGCACCAAGATGTATCTCCTATCATTTGGGGGTCTGTTTGTAGGCCTTGTGCTCTAACAATCTGGAAACACGATGCCCAGCTAATAAGACAAAGGAGCTTAGGCTGATGGTAAGTTCTGATTGCATACCACTAGTCCTCATCCCCACCTCTCTATTTCAGGCCTACAGCCTGCCCCCTAAGTGTGTTCCAGAGCAGGGCCAGTGGAGAGAAGACAGCCAAAGGGATCTTCTCTCCATTCCCCTTGCAAAGGAATCCCTCCTAGTGAACTCTTCCCCTAGCGGGAGGACCCACAGTTCACTTATACCTGTTCCCTCCTTTAGAAATTAAGGCAAGTCTATTTACTCCTAGTGCCTGCTACATAGATACGGTGTATCCACATGGAAACCAAACATTGGTTTGGAAGTATCTTTTGTCAAACAAAGTCTCTATGTGCATATCATTAATAGCAATTAAAAGCTTTCTCCAACTGAGAAACTACACGATTAGTCTAATGCTTCAGCATGTTTGTTTTTTTCCGCACCTAAATGACAAATACGACAAAGCTGATTCTAGGCGAACATTATAAGAAAGCATTTAAGTTCAAGAAAATACAACATAGTTACCTCTATATTTATTCAGTTTTCATTAATATCGAATATATTGAAAGATCTGTTTTCTCATACATTTATAAGTTAAATCCTTGTGTCATTGCAAGTGTGCTTGGCTAAAGAGCCTCCTGAGGGATGAATAATGAATAGTGGAGAAAACCTGCCCCAAAAAACAACTTCAGAGGACACAAATTTCAATAAGCTATAGTTCTTTTAAAAAGGATTCATATTGAATTGCACATGAAGAGCAGGTGAAAAAGATAGAAAGACAATAAAACTGCAAGGGATAGGAAAGCAGAAAGAAAACTATATTTGTAGATAATTAATGGTATCTATTTTTACAAAAATATTTGAAGATGATCAGCTACTCTACTTTCAAAGATCTCATCAACTCTTCTTCATACATTGTTAAGGGTTTTGGTCTTAACATTAAATTATTTAATATTATCAAAGTTTTCACTTAAAAGGAGAACTGTCACTGTGTCTGTCCGTCACTGTGTGTGTTTGTGTGTATTTGTATCTGTCTGCCTGCACAGGAGTGGGTATATATTGGTGTATTTTGCCTATTGAGACATATACACACAATTGGAATGGAGATCATATCTGCTGTGTGTAATGCATGCTACTTGGTCAACCACACACACCTGCGCACTTTTCATAAACATTCTCTTCAGTATAAACAATTTCCTTCCCTACAGTTGCTAATAGACACTATTTTCTGATAGTAAGTATTTATAATCTCTTAATCAACTCTTATTATTTATAATTTTGACGTACATAACCTTGGAAGCAAATACCTTACCCAAGACTCAGAGATTAAACCACATGTCATACATCTAAGTGAACTGAGAGCAAACTTTTATTTCTCTATGGCCTCACTTTACATGGGCTGTGTTTTCCCAAGAAACTATTGAGGTGTGATTACTTCTAACCATGAAGATAAAATAATTCAGAATTGTACGAATTTCAGCATATTTTATAGATTTTTATAAATGCCTTATGGTACTCCTGTGAGGCATATAGGTAAGGGTTGTAGTGCTCTTTTTAAGATTATTTAAAGCTGTCAAATATCCCAAAGACACCAAGGAGGAAGTCGTGCTCAAAGGTGCATTACCATTTTTCTTCCTCATACACCTGGACTATCAAATGGTGGATGGCAGAAATTTTCTGTGAAACTTTGACCTCTGCCTCAAACTTGACCCTGGGGTGGGACACAGAAGTGATTTTCAATAAGTCTTCCCAAATCACATGCATTTAAGAATCCCCTAAAAAGGTTTCACGGATCCTTGAGAGTTCATGGTCATAGTTTCGAAAACATTGCTTTAATTCATTCTGCCACCCTTCCTTTTTCCTCAACTTCAAGTAAAAAAATTCAGATTGAAGACTCTCAGAATTTATTTCTCAAAATCTGGGATTTCGAATGACATATTTGGAAATCCCAATTTGTTAGGAAAGCTTGCTCAATCTTTCATTTCCTCTTTTTATTTTTTCAGTCAAGATAATTGTTAGAAGAACCTTTGTAAGAGTTCTTTGCAGAGTTTTTTGATTTTTAACCCACTTGTCATAATTTTTCATTTACTGGGCATTTGTGGGACAATATTATTTAAGAGATTTCTGAATTAAAATGACATCCGTCTCTTCCCCCATCCCACTTTTCACTATGGAGTTGGCACTCATAGTTCTTACACAAAAGTTTTTACTCTATATTTATAGCTGCCTTAAATAGAAATACTGTGAAACACTATTGTTTTTATATGACACAGAAATTACTGATTATGGCTGACAATATTACTGATGCAGGGAAACTGATTCAATGCTTATTGTCTATGACCAAAAGTTAGCAAGATTGCAGACTACAGAATATTATACCAAGTCCCACAAAACAAGTAAGTTTCAGTACAACAATGTATCGATAATACACTTATGTTGGGCATTCAATTATTTTTAAGTCCCACACAGCATCTGATTAAAAAGAGCAAGCAAGAGAGGGAGCAGGAAGGTTCATTTAGAGGATACAGACAGTGTAGGAGCCCTAGGTTGAAATCAGAAACACAATCAAGTAAACACTCATAAATTACAAAGACTAATTCTGGAAAACGAAATTTACTAGTCTTTTTTTATTCCTAACACTAGAAGAAGGTTTTGCTCATCAAATGGGAGATGAAATATTTATAGTAATGAAGAGTATAACAATCACTGAAGAAATGGTTTCCCCCTTTTCCCACCCACTTTCAGCCCTTATCCCCTCAGAGACTCAGTGGAATAGGAAGGTCAGAGTGTTAGATAATATGCCTAATACAGTGAGTCTTCTCTATCTTATTCACTGACACGCCCAATGGTGCTATCAAGTGTTGGCTTCTCCTTCATCAAAGACATAGTTGAGCTTTATGACAGTGCTGATGAAATCACCAAGTTCTACAAAATCGGCAGTGACAATATTGATGCCACTCTCTCCTGGCTTCTGCGTGCGGACCCATTGCATCATGGCAGGAAGAGCTCTGAGAAAGGAAAGAAAAAAGAGAAGTCACAGAAGGAAAGACACTATTTTTCAAGCTCACGCTTCAATTCCTAGGACTTCTTTTAGTTTCCTCACTTAATAAAATAAATGCCCCAAATACAGATACAGAAGGGAGAAAAAAGCCAATGGACAATGGTAAATCCCTAACCTCTGAAGTGACTCTGCGGGAGAAATACAGCCGTCCCTGGCATCCATGAGAGATTAGTTCCAGGAACCCCTACAGATACCAAAGTCTGCAGGTGCTTAAGTGTCTTATAGAAGATGAAGTAGTAATGTCAGCCCTTCTCATCTGCAGTTTCTGCATCCGTGAATTCAACCAACCTGGGATCGATCTTATGGATACGGAATCTGAGAGTATGGAGGGAGGACTGCACTCAGTACATTGGTCCATATTGGACCCCCATCTTTGGAGATCTCAGAAGCCATGAGAATTTGTAGAGAAGCTTCTTCACTAAAAAACAATATTCTTGCACTCATATTCTAATTTAGTATGGTGTGGTTGCAAACCCTGCAAAGCTATGGGGTAGTGATGTGGGAGATGAATACGTGCGCTTAGCAAACATTTATTATGAATCCACTGTTTTCAGGAAATGTGCTGGATACTATAAATAGACAAAAGCAAAACTCTCTGCATTTTTAAAGAGTGCATGGTTTGGTGGTGGGCAGGTACACAAGGAAGAAAATTTTAATACTGTGTAGTACAATCAAGGCTCATCCTTTAAACATATGTACTGATCACCTCTTCTATTCCAGACACCGTCGAAGACTCTTGAAAAACTTGTGTGAACAAAGCAGATAAAAATATCCACCTGTGTGGCGCTTACAGTCTAATAAGGAAAGAAGATGAATAATAGTCATAAGTTAATTATATCGTTTTAGAGGAGGGAATAAGCACTCTTAAATTGTAGCAAAAAGGGAGGATTTGGAGTGTAGATAGAGGGGTGTGGGGCAGATTGCAACTTAAAATAGGGTGCTTACGCAGGCCCATTGACAAACGGACATTTTTGCAAGGGTTTGAAGGATACAAGGGAGTTAGTCAGGTAGATACCTAGGGAAAGCATTTCAATTCCTGTCATGGCCCTGAAGGGGTAGTATGCCTCAATTTGGCAAAAGAAAGAAGACAGTATTAAAAGATGGAGTTAGAGGAATAATAAGGAAAGGGGGGCAGATGCTGTAGGGCACTGTGGGCTATTATATGGGGTTTCAGGTTTACTCTGAGTGAAATGGGGAGTCTTTGGAAGATCTTGAGCAGAAAAGTGTTGTGATCTGACTTAATTATAAAAGATGATTCATTACCACGACAGCATAGTGGAGAGCCACCTAGCCTCGCTTGCAAAGCCAGGAAAAACTTTTCAGAGGAGTGCTCCGTGAATGTTGAGGGATTTGGAAGATTTAGCCTTGTAAAGGTGGGAATGGGGCAATGCAGTGTATTTTCAGACAGAGGAAATAGCATTTCTTCATTCATTGATGGGAGTAGGGCATGCAGACAGACAGATCCAGATGTTAATAAAGATGCAATATCCTACAGCAGCACATTGAGGAGAAACCACTGTGACTTAGGGGGCAGGAAGGGAGGCTGACATGAGAAAGGGATAGATGAACTGAGGTCTCAGAGATGATAGCGCAATAACAATGGAAGAGTGAGGAAATACATGTGGACATTAAATTCCTGGATGAGATGGAGGGAGAGAGAGAAAAGAGTGAGTGGAGAGGGAATGATGAAATTAAGAATCTCAAAGAAGTTACACAATATAAGGAAGTCTTAAAAAGGTTGGAGAAATAAGAAGGAACCAGATGATGGAGGGCTTTCAGAAATGCAGACCAACTGAAAGCTGTTAACCAGGGAAATAATAGGCTTAGACTTGTGATTCAGAGAGAGTGGTTTGCCTTCCATGCGAACAAATGAATGGAAGAAAGCAAGACTAGGATCAGGGCTAACAGCTAGGGAGCTGTGGAAGGAATCCAGATCAGAGATAGTGGTAGCTTACACTGCAGTGGCCACAGTGCATATACTTGAAAGGAACTGAGGAGATAAAATGACAATATTTGACTGGTGTGGATTGAATGTGGATGGAGAGGGAGGAAGAGGCCATGAATGATGCCAAGATTTTTAGCTGTATTCTGGCAGGTGAGCATCATTCATTAATCTTGGGAAGATAGGACTGAAGGCCTTCCAGTGGATGTGCTAAGATCAGTCTGAGACATGTTGACTTTGAGGTGACTTTGGAACACGTGACTTGAGATCTCAAATGATAGTTAAGTACAGGTCTGATATTCAGGACATAGAGCTGGTCAAGAGCCATCACATAGAAAGAATAGCTAGAGCTACAAGAGTGGATAACATTACCTGGGAAGATTGTATAGAGGAGGATGAGGAGAGAAAATCTGAATATCAACAACATGGGCAAAAAAGGTGATTCAATTAAAAAAAGAGAGAAGTAGGCAGAAGTAGGATGAAAATCAGGAGCATATAGTGTCATGAAAATCAAGGAGAAAAGAAAGCCTTGCTCTTTTCGGTTTGTGAAGTTGAAGCACAGAATGTAATATTTGTGTCTTTCTCCAGATCTCAGAAAGTGTATCTAGTCAAACTTGACCCATCTTGGCAAAACTGAATCAACTGCCTTGGACTACATTAATCCTGTGGGTAATGCCTTAAAAAATCGGATCCACATTTTTCAGCATATATATTTGTTTGTTAGATACAGATTGAGGAGCACCCAGTTGCTTCTAAAAGAGCATAATGTGGATCTAAAAGGCCCATTGCCTTCAGAAAATAGACTGGCAGGTGGAGAAATTTGGTCTTCACAGAAACAGTTTCAGAAGAGAATTCTATCCTGATACGAAAAATCTGGATCCCTAGAGCACAGATACAAGTGTATTCAAGTTCATTAGAAAGACAGATGTCTTGGCAGTGTGTGTGCAGCCACTTGGGTTTGAATTCCATCACTCTCTCTTCTGGACTTGCTAGGGCAGATGGTGTATCTCTGTTGTGAATACAGTATCACCTTGGAATTTTAGAAAAAGCAGACACTCTTTGGAAAAAGTATCAGAATCAGTGCATTTCCTGGGAAGAATTATTGTTTAGCAGATATACCACCTTGAGAGGTGAGAGGTGGGGTGAAGAAGAGCGATGCTGAGGCTGCAGTTGATTCTGTATTAAGTTTAACCAAGCAGCTGGTTTACCAGATCCCTAGGATACTAGGTTTGAGGAGGCTCCCAAGAGACAGAATTCTCATCTTAGAACCATGACCATCATGGAAAGAGCCACTCAGGTGCCTCTGAGACTGAAATTCCTGGGCGTGAATTTAGAACAACTAACTAACTGTTATCCCCGTGGAGAGATGTTAGGAGAATATAAGAGTGCTCTTCTCTTTCTCTATAAAAGAGATTGCTTTGAGGATTGATGAAATATCATTTTGAAATAGCTTGTAGTCCTTGGGTGAAATATGAGTTTTTACATTTAAAATGCCACTTCTCTGAGTCATGGGACTATTTCTCTTTTTCTGTTCAGATATACTTTTGTAAAGTCAATGTGATACCGAAGACAAAACAAGCAATAACGCCAAGTTGAATCTCAAATGCTCAGACAGACTTAAGTAGAATTATGTTAAACGAAACTAGCAAATGCTACTGAAATTACAATAATTATTTAGAGTGGCATTTCTTAAACTTTTATTTTCCCCCACGGAGCCCTTTACAATATTTTTCCCTCCTCACCTTCCTTCTCAATAAAATTTTAATACCACAAATAAACTCTAAATATGTTTATATATTGTTTGTATATACCTGTGCTTTTTACATAAAAAGAGTAAATGTTTTATCTGCCCTCCTGAGAATCAATTTTTATATTAGGTGGTTACAGTAAGTTGAAAAGCCTACTCTGGTGGTAATAAAATATTGTCTTGATGTAATAATTTTCATGGTATAAGACAAACTGGTTAACAAAGACCTGTATAGCACAGGGAGCTCTATTGAATACTCTGTAATGACCTATATGTGAAAACAATCTAAAAAAGAGTGGATATATGTGTATGTATGACTGAATCACTTTGCTGTACAGCAGAAACTAACGCAACATTGTTAATCACCTATACTCCAATATAAAATTGTTTTAAAGTTTTTTTTAATTAAAAAAAAGACGATGGTAAAACTTTAATTTTTAAAAATCACCCATTCATTCATTCATTCATTCATTTAACAAAGATATACTGTACCTGTGGAAGACAGAGATCTAGGTGTAGCTCCCTAGAGCCATTTTGGGGTTCAGACCTTCCTCACTTCTCTCCGAGAAATGCTGCCACAGCCCTGCCCCTACACGGTTTTTCGTGCCTTTTCTACACTACAGTCACAGCAATCTTTCTCTCAACCGAGTGCACTATTCTTCTATATGAACACCACAAAGTCTTCTCTCACCTGCAAGATACACCCAGCTCTGGATCAGTATATGTAAGTTCCTCCATCCTCCCTCACACATCCACCACACACACCTCTCTTCAGCCTCATTTGTTGCTACTTCCTACATGCTAATTTGTTCTCCAGCAATACTGAAATGCTTGTGCGTTCTCCCAAACACACCCTGTGGTTTCATGCCTCAATTTTTTTTTTCAAGGACTTCTCTCTATATAAAATACCATTCCTTCTTTCAGTACCCTTCTTGGTCTAATTTTTGCTTGCCATTCAAGACATGGCCCAGGCAGTATCTCTATCCCTCCAGTCCAAATCTGGGTGAAGAGCTCTTTTCTTGATGCGTTCTTCTCCTTAAGAACAATTTTGTAACTACACATCGCACACGGCATTCAGAGTTTCCACTTCTGTGCCTATTTCTATCAGTGCCTGAACACTTTTCAAAAAACAAAAATTATATTATAATCATCAAAATATCCCCTGTACCTACCACCATCCTTGGAACGCAAAAGGAAAATAGCACATTTATTGAACTCAGATGTTGACTGGAAAAGCTGGTCTCAGCTGTCTCAAAGTCTAACAAGCAAAATGGATGTGAACCAACCATGACAATACAATATGGTGCAATGGACATGGGCATAGGATTCTATGGGAGTATGTAGGTAAAATAATTTATTTCACTTGGGAGAAATTATGGAGAAATTTAAGGAGCACATCACAAAATATGTGACATATGAGCTTGGTCAGGACTTTTTAGATAAAGAAGGAGAAAGCATTTCAGGAAAAGGGAACAGCACATCCAGTAGAATATGGGCTGTATAGTAGATCTCCAGAACTTAGCTTGCATAACTGAAACTTTGTACACTTTAATCATCACCTCCTCATTTCTCCCTCTCTCCAGCCCCTGTGAACAGCATTCTATTCTCTGATTCTATGAGTTAGACTATTTTTGATTCCACATGTAACTGAGATCATATAGTATTTGTCTTTCTGTGTCTGGCTTATTTCATTTAGCAAAATGCCCTTTTAACAAAACTGTACTGTATACTAAGATTTGCTAAGAGGGTAGATCCTATGTTAAGTGCTTTTACCACACACACACACATAAAAAAATAATAAAAATATTAAAGGGGGCAGGAGGAAACTTTGGGAGGTGATAGCTATGTTTATAGCCTTGATAGTGATGGTTTCGTTGGGAATATCCTTATCTCCAAACTCATCGAGTTGTATATTTTAAATATGTACAGCATTTTATATGTCAATCAGACCTCAATAAAGTGGTTTTTTTCAAAAAAAAAAAAATAGCATATGGGCATGAACGAGAGGACATGATTAGGAAGGAAAAGGTGACCAGAGAGTAGGCGCCATGGAGGTGTGGGGACACTAGGGGGACTGACTGGAGTAGGGGAGGAACAGGAAGGTGTTTGGGCCAGATTGTTAAGGGCCTCCTTTGACAATCTGTGCAGTCAGAGCTTCCCTTTATATGCACTTAGGTTTTGCTCTTGATTTCGTCCGAAGAAGAGTTCTTTGATTTTCCCAAGCAATGAAGAATCTAGTATTGATTCCATACAAAGTCTACCATCTAATGACACTGAAACTTGTATTCTTTTCACATATAAATAAAGAACTTAGGAAGTTCCCTTTGGAAGTTCTCAGATTGCTATGAGATCCTAAAAAGCCCTCATTCATTCATTCATTTTTTCATATTAGTTCCACTTTTATAACCGAAAAGTTGCTAGCAGAAATTTGAATAGTGTTCACTAATATTATGAAGGTAATATTTATTACTGAAATTATGTAGTCTGAAGAGATTACCAAATTCTCTTTGAATTTGTATATTAATATTTTAGTACCTATTTATGGAGTAGTCTCCTTTAGTCTCCAATATTCACATAGAAAGGTATGACTACAGAGATACTGCAATGTTACCTTTTAAATGCCCTTCTTTTTCTTAATCTCTCATTTTCATTAGGTGCTGGATTTACAGTATGGATTTAGACTGTTTACTCACAAGACCTCACTGACTACCAGGAGAATCATTTCAAGATAAATAAAAATTTAAATACAATCATAACACTAGTGTCAATCTGGAGGCAGACTGTTTCTGCACAAGCCTCAGCACCAGCATTAATTATGAGCAAGTTAGTTAACACTCTAAGCCTCAATTTTACCATCTATCACATGGGCATATTAATGAGGATTAAAGTCATTAGTGCCTGTAAAGTGCGTAGATGAGTGCCTACCTCTCTGTATTGAATATCCACTGAGTGGCAGCCCAGGCAATGGCTCCAGAGTCTCAAAGAAGGAAGGCAGCAGGGAATTCTGAGGGCAACACCCATCCGTAATACAGTTGTGATGTAAAAATGAGTCTGCGGGATTTCTTTCCAACTTTCACAATTTCCAATCAATGATAGAAAGTGGGTGGGGAGATGTCCTGACGTATAAGGGCAAGCCTGGTAATGAGGCTTTAGAGAAGTATCCTTGGAAGGGCTTTCTTTGGGGGCACATAATTGTGGCAAACGAAAAATATGCTTTTCCCATCATAGGTTCTAACTTAAGTGAGCAAAAGAGCAGGTCCAGAACCAAAATTTGGTACATGAAACCTCAAAGCCCTTCTCCAGAATATGGAGCGCTCCTGAGGAAAGGCATCTTCAGATTGCAGGCTTCTTAGAGGTGAAACAGACAAGTCTACAGGAATCAGAAAACCTTCCTCTGAGGAAGCAACAGGAGGGCAGCGATGTGGGAGCCAGAGGTCTTCTGATGTGCTAGTTTTGAGAACTGATTTTGAAAAGTTTTAAAGGAAAAGATTTAGGAATTGGAAGTGCTGAGTTCAGTAACCCTCAATGTGCTGACCTTGACTTATTAATTCCTGTCAGCCTCCTGCTTAGGATGCTTCAATCACCCCTCACTGCTTTTAGCATGAAGATAAAAATTCTTAACTGGCTTACAGGCTCTGAACCAACAGCCCCTAGCTGCTCCTCCAGTTTCATCTCCGGTCACTCTCCCATTCACTGAAGTCTAGCCACGTCCCCAGTCTTGCTTATCTTGACCAGACTAATTTTCCTCAGGGAACACCGTGAGTGCTCTTTATTTGTTGTTTGTTTGCTGGTGTGTTTTTTTTTTTTCTCACCAAGAATACCTCATCTTCCCTGATCCTTCACTCCTTGACCAACTCACTCACTTCTCTTTCAGAGGATAGTTTAAATGCCACTTCTTCAAAACACTAGTCAGAATTGTATGAGTAATTATATTTATATATTTGATCAGTACCTGTTTCCCCAACTAGACAGCAGTGGCTTTGAGGACAAAGACTGCCTGTTTTCTCACTGTTGTAGCCCAAGGGCTCAGCACAGCATGGACATAGACTAAGTACTCAATAAATATGTATTGAATAAATAGGTTTTATTTTTAGAAACAAAAGGTTGGTTTTTTAGAATAAAAGTATGTGCAGTAACATAATTCATGACAAGACTGCTCAGTTTTCCTCACTGTGGCTATTGCCACAGGTTTCAGTCTGTGAATTCACTGCTCTTTTGCTTAACAAAGGTGTTTTTAAAATTAACTTGAAGGATTTTAACTTTTCTGTACTTGGCAGGTCTTACCTGCAAATTTCCAAACTGACCAACCAATGTGCAAGATAACTTTTCCTGCATTAAATGTAAAGTTCCCTGAGGGTCTGGGTTAATAAGGACAGTAGTAATCATTATCTGTCTAAGAATAAAGTCTGTTAGAAGTAAACTTAATCAGATTTCTTTATTTACTATCAATTTATTATTAAATTATTAATTATAATTACTTTAGAGTTAAATTTATTAGGAATCTATGTCAAATTCATATTTGTGTGTGTGTGTCCATAATGCTTTCACAACAAATCCACTTTCTATATGCTACTTCTCTAAATTCTCTAAACCATTGTATTTTGTGGTTATGAATGGACAATTGTGAATAATAAAACACTTGCATCTTTCAGTGAATGTTATTTGAATATATTTAATTCTCAATGAAATGTTTCTTTTGTTGAATGAGATAGACTCTCTAAATCAAATTCATTAATTTTTACAGAGCCCTCTGATGCCCTTGGAAATAAAGATTACAGTGAAAATGTCAGAGCCTTGTTACTGCTTGTCCCAAACTCAGCCTCTCCTGAGAAATGGAGGCTTAGCTGATCTGCAAAATTTAAAATAATGATCACGGGTCTTTCTTCCCCTGGGCAACGGAGTCACCCAGGACCAACTAATTAAAATCAAGTCTGACATATTTTAAAATGTGATTTCCTGTCAATCTGGCCATTTCTGAAAGCTTAGAAATTTCACTTGAAAATGTAAAGGAGAGAAAGATGAAACAAAAAGAAACTCTTTCCCAAAAGGTTGGCATTTTGTGCACTAAATCATACAGTGATAAAAGGCAGGGCCTTTGCATCTGCAGGTTTAAACCCCGTAAAGGGCTTCAAAATAACCTCAGGTAGACAGATGGGTGTATCTCAGAGACCGTAACTTGTGTGAAGACAAGGCTTATCATTTTTTGCTAAACCTGTTTCTTTTTCTTAGAAAAGAGCGTATGTGATTTATGCCTGATAAAAGTAGCTCACTTTTTGAAACAAAACAAAACAAAACAAAAAAACAACAACAAAAAACTTTTCCCCCTAAAATTGCACTCAGTGAAAGAATGAAATCATATGAATTATCTGTAAAACAGATGCCCTAAAAAGCAACTCTAGGGATTTTAGAGGACTTGGGCTTTCTTGAATAAGAGATTAAAGTCCTCCCAAGTCTTCCTATGACCTGCACTATGTACTTTCAGAACTAAACTGCCGCAACTCTTTAGGTGTAAAACAAAAAATAATGAAAGTTACAACTGAATATATAGCTGATCTGAATTTTTCCCTCTGTGGTCACAAAAGGAAGAAATCCCTCTCTCCTTAACCTTCCCGGCTTCTCTGTTCAAATCAAGTTAAAATCCATCCGTAGCTCTATAAAGACATCTGTTCAATGCATATTTATAAAGCACCTCTTATGTGCTACTTATTTTTCTTTGTGCTGAGGACACCAGAGTGCTCAGAAACAGACCCAGCCCTTGCTCTCCTGGTCCATACCTTCTAGTTGGGGAGAGAGAGATTAATTAAAGGCAAACCGCAAACAAAAAAAAACTATCCCATCAACTGCATTGGTGCTGAGAGAAATTTCAGTTCTGATTCTGGCTATAGCCATGTCTTTTATTGTGTTTTATAATCCTACATAAATTACATTAACTCTGTGAGTCCCAGTTTTTCCTAACTGGAAAATTAGGTGTGACAACACTTGGGGTAGACACTCCCACACAAGGCGATGATCTTTATGAGGGTACTATTCAGATGTAAGGTCAGGGTTGTTCATAACAACTGGGCCACAGCCGTGAGGGCTGACACGTTCCGGGGGCCGCAGGATAAGGACACAAGAGCCACTGTCACGCCAGGAATATCGGGGGACTGACTGACCCTTGCCTTCACCCTAACTATCCAAGCCGCCTTCAGTTTTCCAAGGGACAGATGCCAAGTCCCCAAGAAGACAAGGGAACAATCTCACCTCCCTCTCATGCCTGGAAGTTTGTTAGCTTAGTTTAGCTTTGTGTTTGTTTAACGAAAAGTAATGCAGTCAAATCAAAGAAAAAGACGCCATCCGTTTCCTTTGATGACGGCAACAGTAGCCCTTTTTATTGTGTCAAGGAAGAAAACCATCAAAAATTCATTTTCCGTTAAAATAAGATCATATAAACTGCAAGAAGAATGGTGTTTAGAGTTCGTGAAATGTGCTGTGTCCTCAGGCGCATCATTTGCTCCGGCCCCTGTTTCAGAATAAGCCATAAACCCTGCAGGAGACAGAACGTGAGCTTGGTCAGCCCTGAATGGGGCCTCCTGCTGCGTGGGGACTGTTCTGTCTGATCTTCTAAGCGGGAGAAGGAAGAAAGAAAGCTTTGTGCATTCTAAACAAAGAGACCCTTCAGTGTATTAATAAGATTTAGATTGCCAGGAGGCAGACAGTGGGTTTTCTTTCAAGGGTAGAGTCTCAATATAATGAACACGTCTGTGCAGGATCAAGTGTTCTCACCCCACAGTCTCTTCCTTGGTACCAAAGACCCCCTCACTCAGCACAAATGCTGGGAGAATATGGGGACTCAAAGCTCAGAAGCAATTTACTTTACTCAAAGCTACAGTTTCTATCTGCTGGCACCTGCCTGTCCTTTCTCCTCTTTGGAAAGATTTCCATTTGCAAAGAAAGAGCTGTTGCTGAACCTGTGCAGAAGGGGAGTTTAAACATTTCTGGTTTTGCCTGGAACAAGCATGTCAAGGGTGATCTAGGTTTATCCCTTTACTCTCAATGGTTTCCGACTTGGGGGTCCCGGATCTTGGGCTAGCAGAGGTAGTAGCGTTGAAAGTCACAAAAGAAATCAGTCACCTGTGAACTGTGGTCACACAAGTTAACTGAAATGTGGCTCTTATTTACCCTGGGCAGAATCATTTTATTGGTTCAGGGTTAGTATTGACTCTCTGTTGCTTCTCGGAAGTTCTAGTGGAATTCTGTATGCTTTTCATTTTAACAATGGAGAGAGAAGTTATTACTTATAAAATATACATGTATTAAGAGAAGATGGTCTCTGTGAGGGAAAATGGTGTAAGAGACTCTTTTTTAAAGCTGAAGTATAGATTCTGTAGGATAGTATATAAGCTACAGGTGTACAATATAGTGATTCACAGTTTTTAAAGGTTATACTATATTTATGGTTATTATAAAATATTGGCTACATTCCCTGTGCTGTACTATATATCCGTGCAGCTTATTTCATCCATAGTAGTTTGTACCTCTTATTCCCCTACTCCTATAGTTCCCCTCTCCCCTTACCTCTCCCCACTGGTAACCAATAGTTGTTCTCTTTATCTGTGAGTATGTTCCTCTATTGTTATATTTACTAGTTTGTTTTATTTTTTTAGGTTCCACATATAAGTGAAATCATACAGTATTTGTCTTTCTCTGTCTGACTTATCTCACTTAGCACAAGTCCATCCATATTGTTGCAAATGGCAAAAATTTCATTCTTTTTTATGGCTTAGTAGTATTCCATTGTATATATGCCACATCTTCTTTATCCATCCATCGGTAGAGATTCTTGATGGTGAAATCCTGGGAACTATTGGTCCCCATCATGTTCATATATTCCCTCTCACTTTCAACATATTTTATTGAGTACCGATCATGTGGCAATTGTCGGGGTGGGTACAGGGTTGAATCAGACATGGTTTTTGCTTTAATTATGGGACTAATTCCGGAAATACCTGATTTGTTACAAATAGAAATTGCTTAATGGCTCTGAATAGAGCTGCATGAAAACACTGGACAATGATGCCTATGAAGCCTCTTTTGGCCTCATGAACTAGCTGCTGGCCTCTTTCTTGGCACACATTCCAATTCCAAATGGAAATATTCCATGGACTCTTATAAATTTATGAGGCTAAATAAAGACTCATAAGTTAAGTATTTATTGAGTTTTAATGGACTGCCTACAATTGATACAGGGGCAGTAGAAAGAACAACAGCTTTAGAATTAGACAGAGTCCTATGTGAGTTACTAATGACGTGTAACTTTGGGGAAGGTTGTTCTTCACTGTAAAATGGGGATAATAATGGTATGTAAATCCTAGGGGTTTTGCAAGAATAAAATAAAACAATACAAGATGGATAAATGGTATAACATAGAGGTTAAAAAAGAGGTCTTTGCAACAGACTGAGTTCAAATCCTGGCACTGTGACTTATACTTGTGTAACTTTAGGCAAGTCACTTAAATTTTTTTAGCTTCAGTTTCCTCACTTGTGAGAGAGAATAAAAAGAGTGAAGTAATGTAGAAATTAAATGGAATAAAGCATAAAAATTTAATGTAATACTTGAGGGGTGAGAGCTCAGTAAATGATAGCTGCTACTCCCTTCTTAGTGTTCATATTTGAAGTGCCTAGTACATAGTAAACAGTAAATAAATGTTAGTTACCTTCCATTTTCCTACTTTTAGGTTACTTGAAGGTAAGTGACTCTATGAAAAATTTATTCTCTATATTGCTGTGTGGTGCCTGCTGTGAAGAGCCGCCCAGATTTTCCCTTCCAGATTGAGAGCACTCAACTCAATGAGTGCTAGGAATGTTGTTGGCTGTCAGCTCTCAGCTGAGTTTCTGCCTGAGAATTGACCTCAGCTAGAGTTAGTCTCACCACTCAAGGTCACACATCCTCTCTGGGGACAACCTGTATCCAATGACTGACTTTTGGGAAGGAGTGTATAAGATACAGGCACTTGCCTCAAGGTGGCAATTGGAAGGCTCATCCCAGCTCCAGAGCTTCCTGTAGGCTTGGCTAAGACCTTTGTTGTGACTGCATCACAGCTAACTCCTCCCTCTACTCAATCCTGTTCCCATCACTCGCCCATAGGCGTGGATTCTAAGGGAACTCTGGAATAAAACTGCACACAAATCTCAGAGTCTTAGAGTCTATTTCTTGGGAAACCCAACCTACTAGTCTTCAATTTAGATGGCAAGAAATTCTGTGATCAGTAGACTTTCACCCAAGTAGGAATCAAGGGTAGCCTTTGGTAAACTTAATGAGACAGAGAAATTAAAACTACATTTCCATTTCTTAAATGCAAACAGGGTAGTTTCTAGGGTGGTTCGAGGGGGTTTGTTAGAGGGAGAGTGGGAGACGATTACCTGAGAAAAACTTCCTTTATGCTTAGTGCCGTGCACTATGCAGAATCATGTGGGTACCTCCAGGTACTCTGGCAAAGCAGAAAGGCCATCAAGTCTAGACTACTTAGAAATAGTGATCACGTAGTCTTACATTAGTCATCTGTTAGGATTTCCCTCTGGATACCATTATGCTATGAATAATGTATCAGAAGCTCAGAAAACCTAAACCTACTTCTAAAGAAAACAACTGTCATGGTCACTCTATTGGGAGATTTTTCCAGGCCAAATTGCCCAGCGGAACCTGGGGGTGGGGTGGTGGCAGCAAGGCAGTATTTACTACATCATCACAGCCTTTTGCGTATATTAGTTTGTGCAACTCCATGTCCCTGACGTGTTCTTTCAAAGATAAATGTTGTTATAGCATCCAAATCAGATGTTCAATTTTTTTTGAAAAAGTCAAACTGAGAAATTTCTCATTCCTTAGAGAAAATGCTAACATGCAGAATGAACACAAACCGAATTTAATTTGATGATAATATCCCAGGAGCTAACATGTCTGTGTGCCTGCGTAATCATGCGTAATTATCAGGGGGTGGTTTCTTTGGCCTTTTCCCCTTTAATCAGCAACAACTGCAAGTGCAAAGGGTAGAGGAATATGTCATTTGTTCTGCAAGAGAATAAGATCCATTGTGCCGTTAATTCTATAATTTCCTCCTGACAGCAGTCTTACAAAGTCAGAGTCTTTTAATAGTACCAAAAGAGTGCAAAATTTTAAGTCAAGTAGTGTGAGAAGAGTGTTTTTCATTGTGTTATCTGTTGGTTATATGTTTGGGAAATCGTGTTACCTGACACTTTAAAAATATTCCACTTTAGCATTCTTTGACAACACGGAAAATTCCTAGGAACTTAATAACATACAATAAATATTGCCAAACCATATTGGTGCCATGTGCTGTCTTACTTGTTAATGCATCCTCCCTCTTCATTGTATATTTCCTCCTTGCCACATTTAGAAAAGCACCAGAGGATATCAGATTTGAAAATGTCTCTAAGATGTCTCTGAGTTCCATGGTACAATGGTTCATAAACTATTGAAAGATATTCCTAAAACAAATAAATATTCCTTTGGTTGAATAAATTTAGGTACTATTGAAGCCTCTTGGATGTTTACAATACACATAATATCATATGAAGCAATATCATCATGTTAAGGACATTGAGATAAGTCAAGAACTTATCCCCCCGTTCTCAAACTGAGGTTTTCCAAACTTATTCGACCCAAGAATAGTGCCAATACTATTAACACACAGGCATGCACACATAAATACACCTTTTAAATTTCTTCCTACAACAACAAACAGCCATCTAGTGGACCTAATATTCTACAGAACACTGTTCTGGAATTATGATCGGAAAGCATCCTTTTCAAAGACTCAACTTTGCCATACATTTCAAGGACTGAAAATCTCAGTCCTTGGAGAGCCTCCCGAGTCAGACCCTCCCATCTTTGGACTGCTCCCACTATTAGAGGGTTCTTAGGTTCACCCAGAACATGTTTACTCCTCTTCGACTTGATATTCCTTTAAATATTTGAAAATGACTGGGTTCTCCTACCCCACCATCTGTATCTGCCCTTCTTCGTCTTAAACATCCCATTTTCTTTCCTTGTCACTCCTTTCCGATCACTCCACTTTGTGTATATTCCCTACAAAAGAGGTACCTCTGGAAAATCATGCAATCTTCTAACTTGGGTGTAGAGTATAACAGAGTTTCTCCACCCTCATTCTGGGTACTATGGTTCTCTTATCATGGCCAAAGATTCTTTTGACTCTTTCTCTAGTCATGTTTCCCAGTCATTCCATCATCATCTTTTCCCTGGAATTCTTTAACAGCTTCTTCTGAAGGAAGCAGGAAGGTATTAAGTGGTACCAGTGGAGGGGAAGCAGCTCTACTTCTAGAAGAGTCAACACTAGCTTGCTACCTTACACATTCTTCTTCTTCTTGAGTTCAGGGAATCTCCTCTCTGTCACCAAAAAAGATATCAAGCGTGCAGGAGGCAAAGTCCCACCAGAAATTTAAGAAAAGGCTTCAAGAGTGATCTGAGGCTGGGCAGTTGCTAGAGACTAAGGAGCAGCAGCAGATGAGAAATATGGAAGTTTGGATCCTCTAGGAGGCAGCCCCAGCTGGCAGTAGCAACAGTATTGTCAGGGGGTGTTAGACATCCAGGTGAGTTTCCTCTGGGTTGTTTTAGAGTAAAGATAGCAAGAAATACAGAGAAATCTAATCTTTTTTAAATCTTGGAATCATACACGCATGTGAACAGCTGGCCATGTAAATTCTCTGCCTGCCTGCTTCTGTACTCAGTGACTACAGAAGCAGAGTTTGGCAAAGTGACATGATGACAGCCATGCTGCCCTTCCTCAGGGCTGGTGCTCACTGTAGTTTTAATTAAGTCATTAATTAACTAGCTATTGATTCTAAGAGTCATTGAGCATAGAATGTGCCGTATGAAGGGGGAGTATTATTTGCAACTGTGTCTGGTTACGTTTTAGGGCAGAGTTTGAAAGTGTGGTCCTAAAAGGACACTTGCTACCTTTTTCTTTCTTAATTAAAATCTCCCTCACCTTCATCCAGAATGCGATAAAAATGATTCCTAGAAAGTTGAAATAAAATGCTCCCTCGTGGCAGACTACATCTAGGATTATCTCAGGGGAGGCTAACAAGGGTAGGTCTTTAAAAGCTGTTATAGGATTGATTCTGATTGGAATAGAAGAAAAACCACTGGCCATAAAGAAGTCCAGAGGAGCCTTCAGGTGGGCACATGAAGACCTGTTGAAAATTCAGAAAAGAGGCTCTGTGGGGGGGGGAGGCTGTCTGTGTGTGTGTGTGTTTTCTGGAATCTCAATTAACTTCCAAAATTCTATACAGTCACACCTACAATTGCATTAACTGCATGTTTTTATATAGATGCTGCTCTCCTTAGTCCTTCTGTCAGCAGTGCCTCTGAGATACTGAGAAGCAGTCTCATTCAGGAACTGCGATGGCCAGCACGCACCACAGTCAGCCTTACATCAGGGTATTTGCCTACAACCGAGTTTTGAAATGGACTGCACACAGTGTCCTGAAAACAGATAGCACGATCTTATAAAATAACTTAATTAAATAACTAATATACTGAAATATCAAAATTACCCTTGAAGCAACAGAACATATGATATATAATTGACATTACATATCAATTACCTGAAAGTTGTAAAATAATGTGAATGCTAAGTGTTCTCAGTTTCTCTGTTCTAGACTGAAAGTACAATGATATAAGAAATCCCATGTATTCTTTTTCACTCTAGACTGGAAACTTCTCTTTCAAACAACTCGAGTCCAAATTTGAAAAGGAACCCACAAAGGGAAGTTGGTGGGGAATAGATGGCAGCCTCTGGGATGGGCACTGTCTCTGATGGCTGTGGGGGTCACCTTCTCTTCAGCTCCACGAGCTCAGCCCCTGGGGAGAGGCAAGGACAGAGTAGAATCTTCTCCCAAGATGTAAAAGTCCCTCTGATAAGGAGTTGTTTCAGAGGGCCAGAGCTATTTTCAAGAGAAAAAAAATAATGACTACTTTTCAACTAAAAGTTGAAATCAACAGGAAAGAACCTAAAGCATGTTGCTTCTAATTTTATTAGGAACTCATGTCCCACTGGAAGTTATTAAGTAGAAATCGGTTGAAAATATCTTTCAATGTGTGGCTTTCGTAACTACTAATAATAGAATATATTTTATAACAGGTTTTATTCCTGGTATTAAGTTGCACTTTAGGGGATGAAAAGGGTTTGATATTTAAAAACAAACAGAAATGTTTGATAATATCCTATCGAAGTAAGGCATTTCACATAAACGTAAAAGATGCTGCTGCTAAAATAGTTTCCATTTTTGAATGACACTCATTGCTATTTCCATAATGGTCCATAATGATGATTTACTTTTCTCAGCTACATTATACTATTACATCTAGTAGAATTGAATGGGAAAGAAAATCAGTAAGCTTGACTTGAGAATTGTGAATCTTTGATGCTAAACCTGGCTCTACTGCTAAAGGCTACCCATGGAAGACAACAGCATCAACTTCACATCTCTAGACGGCTACATAGATGTTCAGATGGACATCATTCTTCCTGACTATGAAAAAGTCATTCTTGAAACCAAGACTACAACCCTACTTAAACTATGTGTGCAAGTCACTGACCCTCTTCTGTGCCATATGCAGAGTGGAAATATATCACTCCACCTCAGGGTTATTGGGAAGCTCGGATATAATCGTGACTGGGAACCCCCTTGAAAATTGCAAAGTGCCCTACAAATTTAAGTTGTTCCAATTAAATGAATGATTTGGAATTATGTAAAATGGAAATCCTCCTGCCCTCAGCTGAACTTTTCACTTGTAAATGGGTTGGATTGCCATTGGGTTTTCCATGTCTATTCACCCAACCTGCCTTGGCTAGGCATCATTCTTTTTACCTTATTAAAGGCCATTAAGAGGGGTGGAAAATAGTCAAAGTCATGGCAGAAATGTCAGTTTCTATTACTCAATATGTTTATGTTTCTTGGAGTCTTCCCCTTGGTGCTAATCTTAAGTGACTTGAATCTAAAATGAAGTTGGAGTCATCTAGTACTATGTACTTATAGGTTATAAACTGAAATTCCAACTTGCTGCTTTGGGACCAAGCAACTCAACTGCGTGGCAAAGGAGCACATTTCTTAGTCATGTTTTCTTGCTCAAGATAGTCCGCAGTCCCTCTCAGTTGAAGTTTCTAAGTAGAAGAGTTTCCTCCAATTGTAATAAATGAGACTTGATTATGGGGCTGAGGTCCCCCGTTTTCTCATCTATCTACTCAAGAGTAACTCTAGGTAGCCTGGAAGGGATCTGTACAGTTTGGAAATGAGCACAGCAGCATGCAGATGTGATTTTGAGAGCACCACCCCTTACACGGTAATCCATACATCCTCCAGTTGATCAAGCCATGGTCACACCAGCTCAAGCAGAGTATTCACTTTGGGATCATTCTGGCTAATGATGCCATAGTTTTCATTTGCTCGTGTTAAACGAAATGCTACTGCATGTCAGGCACTGTGCTAGGCAATGGAGGCACTGCTCCAAGTATTGAAGAGCGAGCTCAGAAGAGTATGTGAAGATGAGACCTTAAAGTTTCTAGTCTAAACCAAATATTGAAACATAAACTTAGGAAATGGCCCTAGTTTCACCATCTGTGCAGTAGTTAGATGTTATTACCTCTGTCCACCAAACTTTCTAATGATGGTACAAATGTTTTGTACCAAAGAGCTTGAGCCAAGAGGCAGCTTAATAATTTAAGATAAAGGTTCACAAACTATGTTTTATTGAACATACAAAATAAGATGTCCAGAATGCTTTGTAAATTTAATGTTAATATTCTATTATCAGCTTCAGCATCTCATTCTTTTCTCTGTTTAATATATCAATAATCACCAGCAACTGTGGTAGGAAAAATTTCAAAACCGAAGCAAAACACCCTAGTGCAGCAAAAATGTAAATCAATAGGAAAGAAGGAGCTGATTCATTCCAAAATTCACATATATAAGATTTTGTAATGTACTTAGTTATTTCAGTAAGCTGATATCCTTGTTTCACATATAGAAAAACATGAGCAATGGTGTTCCCCATTTTTGTTTTTTGGGTTTTTTTTTTTTTTGCATTGTATCTAAGAAGGATAGCATCTGGAGAAAACTAAGAATTGTGGTGGATGACTGGGTGGGTCCTAGAAGTCTTCACGTCCTTAGAACTGGAAATTTGACAGCTTCAAAGATCTCTACTTACCTGAATGTGAGTATAGGGTGAAAATGGATAGTCTTTTCATTAGCAGCATGTAAAAGTTTAATGATAATGCCTTACCATCAACACACCTGTGCTATCAAAGCTACTTCAACGTCACACAAGCTGTAGGATCCTTAGAGTTAAACCCAGGTAGCTCTTTTTCTTCCCTGGGTCCTTCACTTACTGAGCTTCTAAGGATATGGTATGTGGAGACTACTTAATACATCACAGTGATGCGGGGAAATTGGACTAAAGATGATATTAAAAACATGCTTTTTTCCCTTTGAACAGAGGGACTATCTTTTACTATGCAATCTGAAGATTTTATGTTTATTTGAAATCTATTGTTTGGCTTCAGAAATCTTTTATATAAACAGAAAAAATCCAAAGCCAAAACAAAATATCTCCAAGTATCCAATGAATATTTTGAAAATGAATTATCGTTAGGCAAAAGAAAACTAACTTTGTTTATATACAAAGTGCCTTCCTTTTGGCTGAAATAAATGGTCAATTCAGTTCCAATGTCAAAATTTCTAACCCCAGTAGGTGGTTCTATGTCAGACTACCACAAAAATCACTAAATTCAGTGTGTATCTACAGCCTGAGCATTGGATTGAAATAATTTAAAACCACAACACATGTCTAGACTGAGTATATTTTTAGTCACAGTGAAAATCCAATACACTTAAACCTGGAGAAGATAAAAAACGGCATCAGTTAATAGCGTATTCTGACATTTTTCTGATCTTAATGAAAATGTTTTTCAATGTCAAGTCACAGTCATATTAAAACATTTTCCCCTGAAGCGCAAGCTCATATTTGCTGGACACAAGGCAAACATTTTCATGAATTGTGTTATTTACTTGCTTAAGCTGAACTGGAGGATACGTTTGTTTGAAAAAATTCTTCTTTACATCTCAGGCATCTATTTGAATTTCAGATAAGTAACAAAAAACTGTATTGCTTTTTAACTATCTTGTATTTGTTCTAAGCTTTAAATAGCACCTATGGCTCTCCATTTGCCATAGAACATTATCTTGGAGTGAAGAAATAATCTTTCTAAATTGATATTTTGAATTAATGGGTATGTTGAAAAGGAATGATTTCAGATGGCCTTCTAAAACATGAATAATAAATTGGTCATAAAGGCAAGGATTAAACTGGCATTTAGAATCATCTCCATGAACACAGGATAGAAGAAGGCAAAAGGTAGTCTGTCCAATAGTTTATTGACATATTTGATCAAAAGAATAAGTGCCAAGTCAACCATCCAGAAGTGCAACTTATTTTTAGGAAGGGTAGACGAAGTAATTAAAAATCTAAGATTTTTGATTTCTTCAGCTCTTATTCAAGTAAAAGTAGGACTTTTTATATTTCTCCATTTCTTTTTCCACAGCAAAATGAAAATATAAACTCCAAAATGACCAAATCATCAATTGAAAAAATATTTGAATCTAAAATGAAAAATCTATTTTCATTTTGTTGCTCAAGAAAATAGTTATTTTTGTTTTAAGTTTTATACTCAGCAATACCCTCATTAATTTTCTCTTATGACTTAATTTTAATTCATCAGTTTGCCTAGAAATTTTTTTAGATGAAAAAATACAAATATAACTGATGCCTGTGACTCACATCGATTAACAGCCGATCATTAATGTAAAAGAAGTTACTATTGATTCCTAAAAATTAAAATTCCTAAGTTCCTCTTGGAAAATTTTCAGCTCAAGATTGCAACCTATGTTAGAAACCATTTAGGAAAAGCTTCGTAATTCGTGTGTTAAAAATCATAATTTTTTTTTACTTCACATCCCTGAAAATATTTGTGTCGCATTAAACTAATATATTCATTCATTCATTCATGTACTTCCATATGTATTGCCCACCTACTCTGGGCTCCAGGGGCTGGGGGATTAATAGTGAATAAAATAAGTCCATTCCTTACTCTCACATAGCTCACAGTTTAGTGGTGGGTGTGTGTGTAGGTATCAACAAGGTGACCATGAAAATAAGGATGTAATTACAAACTGTGGTAAGAGATATATAAGGAAGTTAAATGGTTCTATAAGAGCATATAACAGGGCGACTTTGACCCAGTCAGGGTAGTCAGGATACTGACTTGGGTATTTTCTTTTTCAAAGTTCAAATAGTAATTGATGAAGTAAGTCAACATTTGATTTGTCTCAAAATGAAATTATCTCAGCAGATACGGCTTTTCTATGAGATTTTCCAAATTATGTCTTGGCTAAATTTAACCACACAAGACAAAGAACTTGACAGCAAAAATGGAGTTCAGAGAGCATGTGGTCCAGCCCTCTTATTGGATATATGTGGAAACTATGCCTGAGGAAGAGTGAGTAGCTTCCTCGCATTGTTTCCACTCAGTGGTAGAGATGAAATTAAAACCCCATTATGCTAAAATCCTGTCCAGAGTGCATCCCTCTCATTCACACCACTCTGTGTCTGGTTTATCTAATGTTATCTGATGCACTAAGGCAATAACTGGAATAGCAATGTGGTAAGGAAGCCTAGAAAGTGAGAATATTCATGAAGGAGCAATTGCTTTCTGAACACAACCTGTCACTCAGCCCAAACCACTGCTGAAAGAAAAGTATAGCTCTGCATGCAAACAGATATCTTGTAAGTTTCCAATTACTTATCATGTTTAATCCTTTTCCATAAATTGTGTGTGTGTGTGTGTGTGTATGTGTGTGTGTGTGTTCATGCATGTATATTTTCAGGTTTAAAGCCACTAACTTTTATAGATTTTTTACTCTGTTGCTCAAATCAAAACTGAAAGTAACTCATGGCCAATCTTATATTTCATTTTTCCTGTACACTTATTTGACTTTATCCAAATAGACTTTTTTAAATTTATTTATTTATTTTATTTATTTATTGGCTGCGTTGGGTCTTTGTTGCTGCACACGGGCTTTCTCTAGTTGCTGTGAGCAGGGGCTACTCTTCATTGTGGTGCGCAGGCTCCTCATTGTAGTGGCTTCTCTTGTGGAGCGCGGGCCCTAGGTGCGTGGGCTTCAATAGTTGTGGCACATGGGCTCAGTAGTTGTGGCTCACGGGCTGTAGAGCACAGGCTCAATAGTTGTGGCGCACGGGCTTAGTTGCTCCGTGGCATGTGGAATCTTCCCAGGGCAGGGCTCGAACCCGTGTCTCCTGCATTGGCAGGCGGATTGTTTACCACTGCACCACCTAGGAAGTCCAAAATAGATATTTTTAATAGACCTTAGTTTTTATAAATTTATTTATTTATTTTTTTGGCTGTGTTGGGTCTTTTTTGCTGTGCACGGGCTTTCTTTTAGTTGCGGTGAGTGGGGGCTACTCTTCATTGTGGTGCGCAGGCTCATCATTGCTGTAGTTTGTCTTGTTGTGGAGCACGGGCTCTAGGCACATGGGCTTCAGTAGCTGCAGCACATAGGCTCAATAGTTGTGGCTCATGGGCTCTAAAGAGCAGGCTCAATAGTTGTGGCACACGGGCTTTGTTGCTCCGCGGCATGTGGGATCTTCCTGGAGCAGGGCTCGAACCCGTGTCCCCTGCACTGGCAGGTGGATCCTTAACCACTGCGCCACCTAGGAAGCCCTAGACCCTAGTTTTTAGAGAAGTTTTAAATTTACAGAAAATACTGACAGTTTCCATATGTACCCTCTCTCCACATACATACGTACACAGTTTCTCCTATTATTAACATTTTCCATGAGTATGGTACATTTGTTACAATCAATGAACCAATACTGATACTATTAACTGAAATCCATAGTTTACATTAAAATTCATTCTTTATGCTGTCAGTTCTACAGGTTTTGGCAAATGGATAATGTCCTAAAGCCACCATTCCAGTGTCATACAGAATAGTTTCACTGCCCTAAAAATTCTCTGTGGTCCACCTCTTCAACCTATCCTCTAGTCTCCTGAACCCTTGACAACCACTGATCTTTTACTGTCCATTCAGTTGTGTGTGTGTGTGAGGTAAAATATTTATCACATAAGTTTACAGTTTTAACTATTTTTTAGTGTACAGTTCAGAGGGCATTAAGTACATTCACATTGTGCAACCATCACCACTATCCAACTCTCTCTATAGGTTTTTCCTTTCCCAAAATGTCATGTGGTTAGAATTGGACAACATGTAGCCTTTCCAGACTGGCTTCTTTCACTTATCAATATGCATTTAAGCTTCCTCCATGCCTTTTGTGGCTCCTTTCCTTTCATATTGAATATTATTCCCTTGTATGCATGTATCACAGTTTGTTTATTCATTCAGCTATTGTAGGACATCTTGGTTGCTGCCAAGTTTTAGCAATCATGAATAAAGCTTCTGTAAACACCCATGTGCAGGTTTTGGTGCAGACATATTTTCAACTCATTTTGATAGATACTAGGAATGAGATTGCTGGATCATACAATAAGACTGGGTTCAGCTTTGTAAGAAACTGCCAACTGTCTTCCAAGAGAGCTGTTCCATTTTGTATTCCCACCTGGAAAAAATGAGAGTTCCTGTTGCTCCACATTTGGTGAAGCATTTGGTGTTGTCAGCATTTTGGATCTTAGCCATTCTAATAGATATGTAGTGATATCTCACTGTTTTAATAAATGGACATTTTAGAACTTTCCAAATTACAATGCTAAAGATAGTCCTCAGCACAGTAAAAGAAAATGCTTCACCTATTTAAATGATCTCTGGTCCATTATTGGCAAAGTTTGCCATTGTAGAGTTGGTCTGCTCCAGATATTTACTAGATTAGTTTCTAGGTCTTTAGCAACCTTTCACTCCAAGACAAATGATTGATCTCTTTTCTCAGCTCTTACAGCACATCGTTCATACTTCTATTACTTGCTTATCACACTGCACTGTAACAGTCTGCTGCAATGCCAGACGTTCTCACTGGACTCTGACGTACTAAAGGCAGAAAGCTTGGTGTATATAAGACTGCAGCCCTGTGCTGAGCTCAAAGTTTATATGTGATGGTCATCAGCTTAGAGTTGTTTCCGACTATGACAGATATTAGTAGAGGACACATGAGCCCAACTCCAATTCATCCTGGCCTCAGTCTCACTAACTTCTAACAATTTTGCCCTGAGTTGCAGTTTTGGCTTTTTTCTGTTCTAAAACTAGATCAAGTCGAGGCACTGTTACTCAAAAAATCAACAAGAAGGTGCAAGAAAGAAAAGACTGAGAGAGAAAAAACAAAATAGTCTCCAAAGGGGTAACTAGTCTATTAACAATGAAAGTTGATGGCTTTATCACTCTTTCCCTTTGCTTCCCCACCTCTCCAAGTGCAATGTCAGTATCTACTACTCTAGCTTAAATCGTTAATTAACAAGACAAAATATCTTTTGCAAATGTAATGACAAAAGGTCTTCCAACTTTGAAACACATTTTTTTTTGCAGAAATGTCGTAACCATCATATAAAATGATGACTGGCAAATAGAGTAAATTACTGGGTTTCGGTTTGGTTTGGTTAGATCCCAAAGCCATTGGGCCAGAGATGATGTTGACTACAGTAGGTGAAGGGCAGTCTCTACAACACAAGCTGAGTAAGTAGAAAGGCAGCGGGATTAAGACCTGCAATTGATCCATGAGTACTTGGTAAGGAAGAAGAGAGATATTTTTTTAGTGTTCTTGTTGAAATCTTTACTCAAAATTACACTTACAAAATGACAAATTACAAGATTCTTTCAGAGTTTTGTGTGATTCTTTTGTAATTATAAATTGTGTAACAAATTATTAATTTGCTGTTTGACCACATGATTCCCAAGCACTTTTGGACTCCTTTCTCCAAGGATCTGAGTGGTTCTTTTTTAAACATTTTTTTTTTATTGGAGTATAGTTGATTTACAATGTTGTGTTAGTTTCAAATGTACAGCAAAGTGAATCACTTATACATATACATATATTCACTCGTTTTTAAGATTATTTTCCCATATAGGTCATTATAGAGTATTGAGTAGAGTTCCCTGTGCTCTACAGTGGGTCCTTATTAGTTATCTATTTTATATATAGTAGTGTGTATTTGTCAATCCCAAGCTCCCAATTTATCCCTCCATCTCTTTCCCTCTGGTAACCATAAGCTTGTTTCTTACATCTGTAATTCTATTTCTGTTTTGTAAATAAGTTCATTTGTACCATTTTTTTAGGGTTACAAAAATGGTACAGAAGAGACACTTTAAACTTCCTGAGATAGAGAAGAAGCCTTCACTTTTAGAGAAAATGTAAAAACACTGAGCTCTGAAAAGTCTGCCAAGGGTAGTGAAAAATGGTAGGATTTAACAAGGTCAAATAGTAACCACACATCCATGTACTTGCTCCAATTATCCAGTAACTGGATCTAAAACATATAATTCAAAATCCCTAGATGACTGTAATGTGATTTGCTAATCTTTCCTATGATTTATTGATAATATTCATCAACAGATAGTGACTATTAATTCAAATGTATTAGACAAATTCTAGATACTTATATTTTACCAGGTCTGCATCTGTAAGAAGACTTCTAATTCTATCCACTAGTTGTTTAAGTGGCCAGTGTTTCCCAAGCAAGCTTTATTTTTCAAAAGGACAGCTGGCCTCATTAGAGGCTGTTAGAACACTAAATATGACTTTAGGGAAAAAAGGAGCAATCAGGAGTTCAAAGTGTTATGTCTAGATGAAAAAATGTCATTTTGAGAGTCAGCTCCTAAGGAGGGCTGTCATTCTCAGGGAAATAACTTTTCCCACATTCCCACATGTCCTCTTGTTAGGAAAAGTGTATGGCATTCCTCACCATTTTGTTGTACCAAATTCTGCCACACAGTGTGATAAAAGGACATTATCCTGGAGAAATCAATATCCCTTAAGCAGCAGCAACCAGGGCACATCCCACTCCATGGCAGGTGTGGAGTTGGAGGTGAAGGGTTGTCGAAAACATCCCACACTTTTCTTACAAGAAATGGTCCAAGGGTTTAAAACAATAGTTATTGTGCTTTGGAGATTTAGATGACATTTTAAAATGCTAGAATTTTTTTTGCTGCACACTGAAGAGATTAAAAGACTCAAAAAAGCAATACGCAGGTGAGTAATTACTACAACACAATCACATGTATCATAGTGCCTGTAAGTCACCTAGGTTTACGCAGCACTCGTCCCTTGGTGGTCCTTTAGTACTGTTCTTATTCTTGTTACTGCCCTGACTGTACCCATGAACTCCCAAAGCAAAGTTGGAGAGTCATTGTGAACACACAGGTTTTATTTTTTTCTTACTGCCCTGCACCATCTTGTTGCAGAGAACTGTATGCAGCTCTGCCCTGTAGAGCTGCCCAAGCTGTGCAGCTGAGCTAATACCTGTCTTCAGATGACTCCACAATGGTTGAGGTTGATGAAGACCCCACTCGCCTCCCATGCCAGGAGTGTCCACTGTCCCCTGTGTCACAAGGTACCATAATCCTCGCACATTTCCTGTTTGCTTGAGTTTTTAAGTAATTCTGTATAGAACATTTTTAACTTCAAGGTACCGAGGAGCTTGGAAAGCCACATCGTTCTCCTCTGTGTTAAGTAC
Source organism: Hippopotamus amphibius kiboko (assembly GCF_030028045.1). Lineage (NCBI taxonomy): Eukaryota > Metazoa > Chordata > Mammalia > Artiodactyla > Hippopotamidae > Hippopotamus > Hippopotamus amphibius. Next base: position 36,981,290 of record NC_080200.1, on the reverse strand, counting down.
CTGTTAAATCTTTTCTTCTTCATGTGCTAAACATCAGGAGCCATCTGTGGTCTGTTTTATTTTCACAACAAAGTCTAAATAAATTCTACACATTCATCAAAATTTGACAGCTCAGCGTGCAGTTTTGCAACATGCTGCTTGAGTACCCTTGCTCTAAAATACTCAAGGTCATTTCCACAGTAAGAATCCTAGAAATGACTGAGTTTGAAACACCTTACGTCTGGCTTCGCCTCTCCTCTCCTCTCCTCTCCTCTCCTCTCCTCTCCTCTCCTCTCCTCTCCTCTCCTCTCCTCTCTTTAAGAGCCCAATTCTCTTATTCTTGTTTCTCCTCTCTGTTTACTCCTTGAAGATGAATGAGACATATTTGATTTCAGACAATGCTACAGCAGACTCCATAATGCGGGACCTGGGAGAGCTCTGTTTGCTGCAGTTCTCACCACCTGATGCCACATCTAATGTACACCCCAGCTCTTTTTAAGACTTTCCTCATGTGCTCTTTTCCTCCATTTTTTTCCTTTATCTCCACCTGAAGCTTAAGTAGGGGAATTAGGATAATAGGTCCTATCTCCATTATGCAGAGAACACTATGAATTCTCATGGGATTCTGTCTTTTTTCTTAGGGTTTAGATACATTCTATTAGAAAGACTGTTGAGGTAATGGAGACTTGGGTAACTAAATACAAACTTTATCTTTCTTGAATCATGCTTAAAGGAACACAATAAGAGTGATCTGAGCATATAACATTGTATCAGAAAAATCAGGTGCAATCCTGTCCAAAGAGGAAGTCAATAAAATTTTTCTGAGTAGCCATTCTAGAAAACTCAGTATGGAAAAGTCCCAGAGATCTGTGAAGCAGGGCAATTATAGACAATATTATTTTTCCCAGAAAATTGCCTCTTAGTGTATGATAAAAAAAAAACATTACACAAACAAATAAAAATCTCTTGCAATTTGAAATCCTTTTTAGATCTTGTCTTTTTTTTAATTTTGGAATTTGGGACTAGTATCTAGTTTTGACAACTTTATTTACGCCTTTACCACCATCTTGAAATGAAAAGCTCTGTAAAGAACTGATTCCTTCTCTTACAGTGGGCAAAATTCACCAAACCATACTTGATAATATTGTTTGTGGCAAGGATTGGAAAAACTTTCAATTAGGTGATGTATGTTTCATAAATTATCAAAGAAATCCCAAGAAATCAGAGCAGATACATTTCTTGAAGCAAACTTGTTCTAACCTTTGGATTGCTTGGATTTCTAAGAAAACGACAACAAAAACAACAAAATCAGGGTCAATAATCTGACTCACTAGGTCTCTCTGACAAGTGCTTTCATTGGGCCATACATCTTTCCACGTAGCACCGCCACATAGCACCCCTTGCTGATTGCCATTTCACATCAATGTGACTTCATTAGTACCACACTAATATCTATTCCTGTTGAAGGTTAGTAGGGACCCTGTTTTCTTTTTGCAGCATTGTATCCCCAGACCCTGGCAGGAGGTCTGAGCACAAGTAGGCTTCAATGAGTACAAGGCAAGTGGGGAACACCCCCCACTTCCTAGTTGCACTTCTTGCAGAACAGAGGCAGTTCAAACATTATCTCAGGGATGAGAGGAGACATATGGTGGAAAGAAGCCATTGGACCAGGAGTCCAAAGCTCTGAATTTTAGGACCCCTTCTGCTGAATTTCTCTTTAATTTGTGGTCATCAGTTTTCATATATTTAAAATGAAGTTGCTATAAGGAGAACGGTTAAGATGCCTTCCAGTTTTCAAATTCCAGGGTTCTTTCTGCTCCCAGTGTAGTAAGTTGTTTCTTCATTCATTCAATGAATAAGCAATGTTAATGACATTACCACTGCCCAGCACACTCTAAGGACCAAACACATCTTGGTCTCAAGATGTTGAGTCTATATTATTTTTCAGTTAAATCGTATCACTCAACTTCCATGCATCGTTTGGCTGCTTTGAAACATGTGAGAAATATGCCATTTATTGATTTATTTATTTTTGAGGAGACATTTGGGAAAAAGAGCCAAATAATTGCAGTGTTCTGGCATGGTGAATATTAAATTTCATGGTGACGATTAGATTTCAGAACTAGGGCATTTTTACCTCATTTATTTTCTGCAACATTAAGTTATATGGGCTTAATGAGGCCAGAAATGGCCTGTTCCCCAAAATGGCCAGATACTGAGAATTTTAATCCATGGACTTGACCGATGAGCAAACTGGTCACAGTATGGACTACTGTAGCCACAGATACATTCCCCCTATGCATTTATGTATTTAAATTATAAAATACAGAACCGTGTCTTCTCCTCAATTAAAAGGCTCGGCACACAAGGGAACCACCCCATCGTCTGACCTCTTTTAAACTTCTGGTTACTTCATCTGGCCCCTCCCACATGAACTTAGGTTCAAGACACATTAAATACCTGTGTGTCTTGAATATGAACCTTCCTGCATATTTCACACCTCCTACAATTTGTGTGGAGTAGTCCTTCTGCCTTAAAAGTTCTTTTTCCTGAGATTAAAAGTTCTTTTTCCTGAGATTCACGTGGGAAGTTCTCAGATCAAGAATCACTTTCTCTATGAAGTTTTCCTGAAAACCTCTGGGTTCATGAAGGCAGAGACAGTGTCTTATTTAACTTTAAATGGACAACATCGAGCAAATTCTGGAAAAGCAGGTGCTTGAGATATGAATGAATGGTAATTAGCCCAGTTTTAAATATCTGCCCATTTTTCTTAATTTTCTTAATGTACTTGATTGGAATAAAGATGTTAATCCATTATACACGGCACCTTTTTTTTATTCAGAATTCTGTACTAGTAAGTCTGAAATTGTTAAGACCCAGCTGTCTTTGAGTTATACAAGCAAATACCAAACATACACCTGAACAATTCCTGACAGCTGAAAACATGGTTTGTTTAGAGAGCTTAAAATGAGACAATTTTTTGTAACAAGTCACCCTTTTGGAGCTGTGGAACTTTTTTTTTTTAAGTTTCAGGTAATTTTCTAGGAGAGTTCTACATGAGTGGAATTAATTTGAAAAAAGACCTGTAGCATCATCACTGGCTACCAAATACTTGCCAGAGTTGGACCCATCTGAATGAGAATCTTCTTCATGAAATTGTTAAAGAGCCAGATAATATGAAGATTTTCCCATGTGATTTAAAGACACTGCACATCATGCTAAGAAGTTTTACTAGAAGCACTGACTAATCCTCCTGACACAGTGAACTCTTGCTTAACTAAAGTCAGTGTACCGGAAACTTCAGTCAAAACCAATATTTTGAGTATTCAGTTTTCAAGAGAAGAAACCAAACACAAGGAAATGAACTCATCTTAGAAGTTTTATATAAGCAGGCTTTCCTGGATATAGTCCAAGGTCAGTACACAACCTGTCCAGATGTATGACTGACATTTTATTCATTCGACAAAAGTTTTTGGAGCATCTGCTATATGCCAGGCACCATGCTGGGCACTGGGGACACAAATGTGATCAAAAGAGGCAAAAATCCATACCTTTGTGGAGTTTCCATTTTATCAAAGGGAGACAGATAATATACAAACTATCAGGTAAAATACAGAGCTATGCTGTGCTACGAAACCACTCCTTAAGTAAGCAATTGCTCAGGATTCTTCTACCCCTGAGTTTTAGTTGGAAACTTAGGAGTAGAGGGGTTGCTAGAGGCACTTTTCCTCTGGGCTCCAGCAATACTTTACTTCTCTACTGTGAGTGTTGGTGGCTCCGTGCTATCCACTTGTCTCCCATCTCATCAGAACTTGAACTTCTCCATGGATGAACCACGTTTCTTTTACCTTTATATCTTCAGTGCAAAACATATAGACCCCTTCAAGAAATCTTCTCCTTTGCCTTCTAGGAAGCCATACTCCTTGAGGTAATTTCTTTGGCCCTTTCTTTGTTTTTCTGTAACCACTTTTCTTCTGCCCCAAACTAGAATGTTGGTGATTGTCAGAGTTCTGTCTACTTCTTTCGGATTTTCATTCTCTCTCTCAACAATCTCATGGTTCCCACAGTTTAATTCCCATCTGCATGATGGTAACCTTTCCAGATACTTTTGCAGCCCAGACCTCTCTCCAGAGCTCTAGACCTTTCTATTCAGGTTGCCTTATGCTCCTCAAGATATGGATGTCCTACAAACCATTCAACATCCACATAGCTGAAGCAAAGTATCATCTTCACTCCCTCAACCTGCTCTACATCCAATGTTTCCGACCTCAGTGAATGGCATCATGAGTGATCCAAGCCAGAAAACTGTTCTAATTTTGACTCCACCAAATCTCCCCCTCTTCCTATAACAAGTCAGTTGTTCAACTCCTATAGATTCTGCCTCATAACATCTTTAGAATCTCTGTCCACCTCCCTTCTTTCAGTCCCTACTGCCATCACATTAGCTTAGTCCATTGTCATATGATATCTAAATTACTATCACAGACTCATTCAACAACGAATATTTATTGACTAGCTATTATATACCTAGATCCTGAAGAGCAAAAACAGACAAAGTTTCTGCTTCATTGGGGATTTTGGTCTGGTAATTTCTTCTTATCTCCAGGGCTATAGTATAGTCCCACTCAAATTCATTCCCTCCACTAAATTCAAATCTGATAATATTTCTTCCCTGCATAAAACACTTCAATTAGTTCTCAGAAGAACCCTCAAATTTCTTAGCATGAAATAAAAGGAAAGCCCTTCATAAGGTGCACTTATCTCTTACTTTAATCCCAAATGCTATAATACAGCACACAGAACCCCTTGAGATTTCCTTAATGCACTGTGTGCTTTCTCTTACCTCCAGATACATTGCAGGGCTATTTATCTAAACAAAAAACTCCCAGCAAAATACAGACAGATACACACCAAGCTTCTGATACTGCAGCAGTTTCCATGCTTACTCCAAGACAGACCTGACTGTACCACCATCTCGTCCCTCCCCTAACACTGGCCTGACTCCAGGATCAGTCTACTAAGAGTATAGAAGCAGGCAGTCTCTTAGACCTATGACAGACAGAAAATACCCTTGGAGTTCTAGATATCATAACTCCTAACCCAACATTTGATTATTTGATGTAAATGATTCTTCTGTCTTTGGAGATTGTATTTTAAAATACACAGAGACATGGATGGACCTAGAGACTGTCATATAGAGTGAAGTGAGTCAGAAAGAGAAAAACAAATATCATATATTAACATGTACATGAGGAATATAGAAAAATGATACAAATCAACTGGTTTGCAAGGCAGAAATAGAGACACAGATGTAGACAACAAACATATGGACACCAAGTGGGGAAAGTGGGGAGGATTGAGGGGGGGGGAATGAACTGGGAGATTGGGATACCAAATTGTACACTCTAAATATATGCAGTTTATTGTATGTTAACTGTATCTCAATAAAAGTTCTTTAAAAAATAATAAAATAAAATAAACTAAAATAAAATAAAATACACAGAGCTACAAAGAGCCACACAGCACCTGGAGCAACATCTTTCCAACCAGAACAGGGATAGTGTACTCGAGAACACTTTCCAGCTTGCATAAGTATCTTTCTAGGCAATGAGACACTTATCTGAAATAATAACATCACAACCCAATCTACTGCAACCTCCATGCTCCCGCTTCAGCCTGAAGCTCCAACTTTTTTTGAACTCTTAAGAGAATCATGCCATGGACTGTCAGTGTTCATCGTCCAAACTCTCCTTGCCATGCCTGGAGAGGCTGTCAGAGTCAGCTAGGGGAGCTGGAAGACTGCCTAGGGATTTTTCTTGAATTCCTTTGACACACTGAAAGGAAATGAGTATCTTTGCATTGTTTTTATTCACCAAATGATGTCTTTCTTCCCATCTATGCTGCCCTACTCACAAGAGCGGGCTGCATCTAAGACATGGAGAGTGGACATGGGAGAGTGTTGGTCAGGCTTAAGCTTGGGTTGGGACAGGTGAGGATATCAGGAGAAGAAGATAACTTCTGCTCACCCTACCTCAGGGCTTATGTATTTTCCAGCTAATGTATCTTTCTCCTTTGGACATAAAATGCTTTCCTTTGGCTTCAATTTTTAACTTATATGAAATGATTGTTAGCAAAACTGCACCATTTATCTTTACTACCCAATCACTTCTCCTCCAAAAAACATGAGCATCTTGATGTCCTTGACAGATTTACTGCAATAATGGGCATTACTACCATAGGAAGGTCTTGTGTAGTGGGGAGAAAACTGGGCATGATTATAGAAGATTTTGATCTAGGCAAAAATTAGTAAGTGACTTTGGGTAAGTCTTTTCATGTGTGTGGATCTAAAAGCATAGCATCAGCAATTATTGAAATACTATTAACTGACTTTGGGGTCACTCCTTCTAACTGTCCTTTCATTAGCATAAGTGTTAAGCTTCTTATTACTGGGTATATCAACAATTGCCAAATTATGTGGATCCCTGTTTTTAAGAATGCAAATGGCATCTCACTTTAACCCAGTTTACTTGTAACCCAGTCTACAGAGTATCATAACTGGACAAAGCTTTCTGCTATTAATGTATTTTGAAACACATGCTTTATCAAACCTCTTAGGGACAACCTCCCATGATAGGAGGAATCTTCCCCTGTCTCATCTTTCTGCTGATGCGTCCAAAATGGGAAAGGCTCCGTAGGCCATGCCATCTGGAGGGGTTGCACGGTGTTAGTGCAAGCTCCACGGCAAACAGGGAGAGCTGTATGGGAGTGTGGAAAATTCATATGTCCCAGGGGCCCACATTCACTCCTAGAATTAGCTGCGCAATTACCCCAATCACACCAAGTTGTCACCAAGGGTGACAGAGATCCTAGAATCAACTTAATGAACCATTTTCGGTTTTACTCTAACAACACTGTGTATGCAGACACGCTTGACCTGACCTCGAGATGGACATATGCTTACTTGCAACAAAATCTGCTGGGTTGGTTTATGTATTTAAATAATGAAAGTGTGATTAATGACAGCAACACATCTTCCTCAGAACAGTGCTTTTTCAACATTACCCAGCCAGCCCAACCTGTCAACAGATCCCTGAAGAACAGGTATTTAAACTATTTATTCATTGTGGTTAGTCTTTGCTGCTTGTATAAACCGATATATCAATAGATGGCAGAAAAATGCTAGAGACTGATTTTAGAAAGCAATGTTGTCAATTAAAAAATTGTTATTGTCGTAATTTAAGGTACTGTGGGCCAATTATGAATTTGTCAGGAATGAATTCATTTCTTAAAACATGAAAACTGTGCTTTTGCTCAGGATATGTTATTCAGTTTCTCTTTTATTACCTTTTATTGTATCTGACTGCCAAAACTACTCACAAAATACATAATAGTTATTTTATGCCATTTTAGGGGTACAAAACTGAAGAGGTGGTGGTCCATTTCTTCAAGGACACGTGTAGATCGTAAAGTCCTGTTGGTAATTCTGATGCACCAAATCATTGTAACACACTTCAGCTTAGTTCTCAAAATGATTACAGCAAAATAAAAATAATGATAAATAGAACAGAACTCTATAATATTAGTGTTAGAAAAAAAACCCCAAGATATCTGTCCCAAGATGGCCACAAAACATCTGACAACTAGTGTATGGAATTGTTATGTGTGCCCGTCTCTATTCAAAAGTTCAAATCATCATGACAAACACTACTACTACAAAGTTCTATTTAAGGTAAACTTAATTAGTCTCAATAACAAAATCTCTTGCCAGGAGATTAGATTCTCAGAGTGGAGTATTTACTCTTTTAATTTAGCAGAGTACCATTGAGTATCCTTACAAAGCTCTTGCTGTTAATAATAATATTGAAAGCCAACATTTGTTGATCACTCGCTGTGTGCCAGGCACCGAGGTAAACACCTTGGGTGACTGTCTCATGTACTCTTCACAATAGCCCTGTGAGACAGGTGTATTTTTCTTCCATTCTATGGGGAAGTAACTGAGGCTCAGAGAGTGTATGGCATTTGCCAAAGGTCACACAACAGCCGAGTGGCAGAGTCAGGACAAGCCCCGCACTGTGTGCAGAGTGCGTGCTCTGAGCTACTTCCTCTCTACTGGAAACATGAACGAGAGGCCTAATGAGACTGCGTCACTCGCTCCCAGGAGGGAGGGCAAACAAAGGAATGAAGAAATGAATGGACAGGTGCTTTGTTCTCTGCTGGAAGTCATATCTCAGGGCTACCAGTTAATCTCTAGCCCTGCAAGTCTCTACAGTTTTACATATTACAATATGACCCAAAGGTAATATAGTTAAAATGGATATTTTACTTAATCGATTATTTTAATCTCGAACTAATTATCACAATTGTAACGTATACAAGACTCTCACAGAAGAAAGTTAAAAGTTAGAGACAGAGGTGGCTGCTCTTTGGGCAAGCCACCAAACAGAACAGCACACATTTTCATGTTAGCATGTCTGGTAGTACACTGACCAGAGGGATGACCTGAAGATTGGATCGCCTTTTCCCCTCTCCCAGAAGTATTGGGAATTTAAAATATTCTGGATAAGAATTAATGATACTCCTTGGAAGCTGTTTTCACATTTTGGGGAAAGCTGCTCTCCTGACAGGACTTTTCATTTGTTGGTCATTTAAAATTCCTGAATTTGGAAGTAGATATAAACCTCTTTTATTTTGCCATTTTTAGTAAATATGGGCTGTTTTCATACTTTCACTTTGGGTTATTTGTGAAAAGAATTATTTAATTTCAGAGCTTAATCAGAGACAACTCCAAAGGTGGAGGAATGTATAGGAGGTAAAAAAACAAAAAAAGAAACACAGACCCTGAACTCAGTCATAGGTCTGACTCCCAGCTCTGACATAGACACTATATAAGGCTAGTTGAGTTGGTTTACTTTGCTGAGCCTGTTTTTCCCCACATATAAAATAGAAGTGAAACTATCACATCATTCAATTGCTAAGAGGTCTAAGATGAGAACATGTATGATGTGTCTATTGTAGTCACTTAGAATATATTATTTCTCATCCCAATCCCTTCATCTTATAATTGAGAATGGAGAATTCTGTTGAGGTCAGAAACTGACATCCTGAAAGTCATACCAACTTGAACCTGGTTGATGGATGTAACCTATTTTTTTTCCAATAATACATTAATTTAACAAAGAATTTGTGAATTGTTTTAAATATAGACATTTTACTTCACTTGTCACTTCTTGCCATTTTCCTAGGATACAGCCACTCTGGTCCACCAAGGCTACATATAGCTCATTATAACCCTGCCCAGTCCAGGAAGAAGAAAGGAAAGATAACTCATTTGGTTTATAATCATCTTTAATGCTGAACTATCAGAACAGGTCCCATCACTCAACAGTTGGTGTTCGTGAATGTCTAACGGGGCATTTCTTCCTGTTTTGGTAATGATTCAAATAGAACTAATGGATAGTATTTAGATCATGTATGATTAGATTTTCTTTAAAAACACTGTAATACATATGAACTTGGGAGTTGTCACTGTTGCCATAGGCTCGGAATATTGATGCTAAAAGAGAGGATAAATATTAGCTGTGTTTTCTCTGTACAAGATCAGGAAAGTGAAGGCAAGTAAAGTTAAGTGACTTCCTCCAACATAGTCAGTAAGTGCCAGTGCTGGGTTGAGAAACCAGGTGAATACCTACTTCTGATTTATCTTAGCACTTACTACACTCTGTTGAAATAAACTGTTCACAAATATGTCGCCCCACTAGAAAGTAACCACCTTGAGAACGAGGGTATGTGTCACAGGCAATTTGAAGTGCAGGCATTTGGCACAGACTCGGTAAAAGTTCTGTAAATATCTATTGTTTGATCTGAGTAATACAAATCATAAATATATTTAAGGAAAGACTTTTTTTTCAGAAACCAAAAACATTTCCTCTTAATCTTATTCTATAAAGTATGACTCTAACGTAGTGGGATTTTCTTTTTATCACAAACACCCCCAAACTTACAAGCTGAAAGTGAGCCATCATTCCGAATTGTTACCTGTGGAGATGATGGTTCACTGAACCCATCAGTGGTAGGATGACTCAAACCCTTCTTATGACTCCTCTATTGAAATTGCCTTCCCAGTGTGTTCACGCGGCACAGAAGAAAAATCAGTCTCATTATTGTTCCGCCTGGATTTTGTCTCCAAACAGCATCCATTGGCTTTGCTCACCCATCTTATTTACTTGGCTCTGAACGCGCTTAGGCTGTTTCAAAAACCAATTCACCTCGAAAGGATCAAGACTTACCCCTAGCCAAAACTATTCTTAAAATTGCTTCTGTATCACCTGCATGGATGAACAAATTCCCAGGGTGACTAATCTGAAGGCAGCAGACACTGAAAATGGATGAAATTTGGCATATTCATTTACACAGAAAACAAGCCATATAACTAAATATTTTATATTTCCTTAATCCCTGGGCAGTCGGTATCATCTATCTAACAAGTAAACAAATTGAACTCCAGGAAAAGTGATTACCGCAAGACCTTTCATGTCGTGGCTACCCTAGGCCAGTGGTTTCTCAACCAGGGAGATTTTGTTTTTTTTTTTCATACACACAACCCTGAAGGGTGAATATTTGGCAATGTCTGGAGACATTTTTGACTGTCATGACTTGGCGGGGGGAGAGCTACTGGAAGCTAGCAGGTGAGGCCAGGGACACTGCTGAACACCCTACAGTGCACAGAACAGCTCCCCACAACAAAGAACTCACCTGCCCCAAGTGGTCATGCTGAGGCTGAGAAGCCCTGTTCTAGCTGAGAATTCTGACTCCCAGGCTCTCTGGTAGCCTTCGCTACTATCAGTGTTAATATGAAGTAGATTCGCAGAGGTAGAAAACAAACCTATGGTACCAGGGGGTAAGGGGGGCAGGGATAAACTGGGAGATTGGGATTGACATATACACACTACTATATATAAAATAGATTAATAAGAACCTACTGTAGAGCACAGGGAACTCTACTCAACACTCTGTAAATGGCCTATATGGGAAAAGAATCTGAAAAAGAGTGAATATATGTATATGCATAACTGATTCACTTTGCTGTACACCTGAAACTAACACAACATTGTAAATCAATTGTACTCCAATAAAAATTTTTAAAAAATCCCCATGTCCCCGTGTTTCTCTAAGTAAAAGCATGCACAGGAATTTTTCCTTGGTAATGAAAGAGTAAATTTTTTCCACGCTTTTTTGCCACTTGAAAATTTCCCTCTGCCTTAGGCTCCTTTACCAAAGAGTACTAAATTGTCACAGAGGTTGCCTGGAGATGCATTTGGCATCCTAAAAGTCTAATTGGCAGGAAAATTAAAGCAACTTAAAATGTGTGTGCTCTTTAGAGAGATGTGCTATTCCCACTCTATATTATTAGATCTCAGAGACAGCTGGGGCAAGAACAGCTGGGACTTCCTGCTCTGCTGTTTTGTCAAGTTGCTATAAAATTGTCCCTTCTCACTGCAAAACTGAGAAGGAAGAGAGGAGAAAACAGGGCAAAGACCAACCACACGTCAAAAGGTTGCTTCTCAGCTGTCTTTCAGGAGTCCCGAAGGTGGCTCCCCTGTTGTCAATTCAATAAGTGAAAGAATGTACTTGGTTTGATATGTCCTTTTGAAAATAAAGAAATATATCCTGGCACATACATTTTATAGGACAGAATGTCAAGCCTAAAAGCATTTTTTCCCACCTCAGGTTTGTAGATTAAAACACGTAACATGTAGTTATCAAAGTTTCTCAGAGGATTTGCTGAATTTTGTGGTCAGAGGGGAACCCTTTCACATCATGGTTTTGCTTTCCCTGCCTCTCTCATAAACAGTTGTCACTAATACCAATGAGGACACAAAGTGTTGAATGTCTGTGGCTGGGTCTTTCAAACCTCCGTGAAACGCTCACTTGTTGACCTATTCTGAATCTTCTTGTCTGGAAAGAGTCCCCAAACCAAGCCTAATTTTCTACCTTAGGATGCATTTTACTGGTCAATGATTGGACAAACACAAAAGCAGATCACATTTAAGTAGAGAAAATAGACATGCTCTTGATATTTGAGCAAAACATTACAATGGTTTGAGGAAAGGTAAAGGGCAGAAAAGGTCAGGGTATTATTGTCTTGCGATATTAGAGAAGTCACTTTTGTCATCTTTCCTTTCTTTGATCCCCTACGGCATATGAAATCTACAGGCCAAAATGTTAGTATTCAGTTGCACTCTGTCTTATACCATTCTGTAACTGCGTCTCATATAAATCTCACATTCCAAGGAGATTGCCCTGCAAACCAAGGGCAAAATCAGGAGGCAAAAATGTTATGACTCTACACTGTGCCTCTCCTGTCCCCACTCCCAGCCCACTGCATGGTCTTATTATGTTGTTGAGGAACTAGATAACCCAATAAATGGATGGATTCTTATGCTGCGACCCTGGAGAAAATGCTTTGGTTCATTCTGAAAAAGAGAAATTAAAATTTTTTAAAATCATAGAATAAATAACATCCTAGTCACCAATTGGTTATATTACTTTCTTTCCCTTCTCCACTTCACCATATCTAAGTGCTGTCTGAATTTTTAGCAAGGATTAGAGAAGGAAAACCCCCCAAATATCGCAGAGAGAAGTCATGCACTGTGAGGAAAGAAAAAAAGTTTTCTCAAGTACAACCACAGAATAAATCCCACAAGAAAAATACTAAAGAAGATATGAGGTCTAGGGCAAGCTTAAAGATTGGAAATGCTCATTCCAAGACAACCATGAAGCTAGGTGAGAACGTTCCACGTTGGGTATTTGTGCATTTTTTCCTCTACCCTCAATTGGAAGACAAGGAAACACTGGATGTAAAACTCTTCCTTCCTGAGATGTGGTACATATATACAACTACTATTATTACTAGTAGTAGTAGGACTACTACTCAGCCTAAAAAAAAAAAAGAAAGAATGCCATTTGCAGCAACATGGGTGGAACTAGAGATTATCATACCAAGTGAAGTAAGAAAGAGAAAGACAAATACCCTATTTTGTCACTTATATGTAGAATCTAAACTATGACACAAATGAACTTATCTACAAAACAGAAACAGACTCACAGACATAAAGAACAGACTTGTGGTTGCTGGCAGCAGCCGGGGGGTGGCTGGGGAAGGGGTGGATTGGGAGTGTGGGATTAGCAGTTGCAAACTGGTATATATAGAATGGATAAAAAACAAGATCCTACTGTATAGCACAGGGAACTTTATTCAATATCCTCTGATAAACCATAATGGAAAAGAATATTAAAAAGAATATATATATATATATATATATGTATAACTGAATTACTTTGCTGTACAGCAGAAAATTAATACAACCTTGTAAAGCAACTATACTTCAATAAAAAAAACTTCTTCCATTGTGCATGAGCAGGGGTAAAGCAATGTACTCTCACAGATGCTGAGAGAAGGCTAGATTTCTACTTATTTTAATTACTACTCACCCTTTTCAACACATGTGCGAGCGCACACACACACACTTTTAGTCTAAAGCTGCCTACCTCATGCTAGTTGGAGCAGAAAATGGTGGCTCATTGAAAGTGTCTTTGTATGCACAGCCCATGTCGTGGAAACAGCAATATAACCCTGCTCACTGTTCACGGCTTTAAGGAGCCTTTCTTTATCAGATACAAGAGTTATTGGCCACATCTGTTTGGAAGCTGCTTAGACACACGGGTGAAGTGCAGACACACAGTGGCAATGAGTTGTGTGTGCCTGAAAGGTGTGAAATTCTCCTGTGTCATGTAGAAGCAAGTAAATATGCACGTGGCAGCCTGCTCTGCTTGTGAATAGCAGTGAGTTAAATTCATTTAAAAAAAAAAACCTTAACTGCTAACCAATAAATTTAAAACTGAGGAGGGAATAAAACTAATTTTTCTGGCTACTTTTTAGCAACGGATCTATCATGTCTTCCCTGAATCCACATATGGTCTCTATTAACAGATTCAGCTTAGACTCAACCATGTTCTTAACCAAGTTTCCCTACAATCTATTCATGACAAGCTACTTATTACAAGTATTTTATTTGGAGAAACAGGCAGAATAAATTAAAACCTTCAAAAATGAAGCCCACAAATCTGAAAGATGTATTTTCATGAATAACTTTTTATAGCATTATGGTGCTATTTATTTTTACAACTGGTTCATTTTTGAACCTGAGCCGAATCATGTGGGCAACAGCTTTTCTGTTTAGTATTCTAGGTAAGCACCAGCTACATGGTGAATTCGCTCAGTTTTACATTGGCCGAATCTCACATACATTTCCAAAGGGCAGTCTGTGCTTTTAGCATTCACTAATGAAATCACACATTACAATCTTACTGCCACATACTGCTCCCTCAAGATAGGATGTCACAGCTCCAGAAACAACTTGTAAGCTTCTTTTCCTTTAACAGCTGAGGCCACAGGGAAATAAGTGATGAGCGGGTGGAAGGAAGGAATATTTTAAAGCCAAGATTCAAGCTAAACTTGTGATTTCTGAAAAAAAGTCAATTATGACAAGCAAGTCTCTAGGTATTCTTGTCTAATTATTTTTAGTACTTTGAAATAAGTTAATTAGCAATAGGCTATAATCCCAGACATACAGAGCAAGAGCCAGAAGATTTGTGCTTCATATAATAAAGCCAAATATTAGTGACTGCAGTTGCTACATGTAATATTTTCTTCCAAAGTCCTCCAAGGCCAGATATTCTGAGAAAATTTCATACATCCAGCTTTTTTTTTAATTGTTGTTTTTATACTGAAAAGATTATGGAAGAAAACATTTTATCAGCTGAATGTGATAAGTTAAAAGCTGAAGTGTCATTGCCTAGAAGGGTGTTAGTAAGTTATCAGAGATTTATGTAACAATTGTGTTAGGTGGGCCACACTTTTGGCAGAGAAACTTTAGCTTATATCACCTCACTTAAATAAGCACCTATACCTGTCAGAATCACCCTCGGGAATTAATAGATCAGTCACCCAAAACTGTGTCTTCCAAGTACACCCAAAGCAAAGAAGCTTTCAGGGCCACTCATTCAAACAAGGCCAAGAAAAATATGCCTCCCCCTGCCACAAAGGGCAAGAAAAAAATTCGGTTGAAAAGATGGCCTTTGGCCATCTCACCTCCTGCTTCTTTCTGCCTGCACTAAGTTGTGAAAACTTGGGAAGGAAGTTGGAATGTTCACCAATATTAAAGAATCAGCAATTTTCTTTACAAGATGCTGTGTTTTCACATTTCATTCCCAGTTTCAACTCTTTCAGGCTCCACTACCCAGGATTCCTGATACTTGTCAATCAATTCCAACCCTTGCCTGATGCCACAGGCAGAAACTTAAGACCACGGGGAAGCTGATTGTCAATATGACTCAATTTGAAGAGTTTGCATTTCAACAGACAAACCCTGGGCTAGGTTTTCCCCAACTCTTTGATTCGCCTCATTGTCAAAATGGTCTGGGCTTCTGCATAGATACAGCCCCAATTGTTTTAATGAGAAAAAGAACAACAAAGAAAAAGCACATATAAAGCCTAATTCACATCAGAGGCTTTCAAACCAAATGGAAATAAATGCACTGAAAAGGGGTAAATAGAAAGAAATTTAAAGGCAAGTCCTGGCATCTGGAAGCTGGCCTGACTCTCACAACTAGGCCATGTTCTTCTCCTGGTGGACATAATCTCCCAGAATACCAATCTCAGACAAGATTACTCAAGATCATGAGAAAATGGGATTAAAAAAAAGGATACTGTGTAATTTTGTCTGAGCACAGAAACAATATCACCCACAAAATATGAAACGTTGACCTCTCTAGACTAAAATGAATGACTGTGACTTCTTTACCAATTATAGTTTATCCTTTTCCTAGTCCTACAGAGAAAACATATTGAGCTACCCTATTATAGACTTGCTCTGACAGCATCCAATCTAAAGAGGACCTCTGCTTCCTTAAAGCTTCCCCGAGGTCACCAAACTAAACACTGGTTCTATGAAAAGTCCTTTCTACCTTCTCTCACTGGGATGCCTTATGGTTCCCAAGGTGTGTGTCCTCCTGAAGGCCTCCTCCTCACAGCCTCAGAATGCGGTCTGAGTTATCCAGATCTGGTCTATTTTACTTCTCGAATCGGAAACCTCTTACTTGCTCATCTAGTTGACAGTTTGTGTAACAGTTCTTTCCAAATCCCAAACAAGCCTCCCATCCCCTCAGTTGCCTGCTGAAGTCCCCACACTGTGGTGCCAGGACCT
The DNA here is from genome assembly GCF_030028045.1 of Hippopotamus amphibius kiboko. Lineage (NCBI taxonomy): Eukaryota > Metazoa > Chordata > Mammalia > Artiodactyla > Hippopotamidae > Hippopotamus > Hippopotamus amphibius. Next base: position 36,965,046 of record NC_080200.1, on the reverse strand, counting down.
GGTTGACTGAATCTCCCTGCTGCCTGGACACTCCATCTTTATTCCCTCTACCCCCATCAACCTACCTGCTTCCAGCTTTCTGTGACTGCTGGCTACATTCTAGGTTAGTTCCTCTTCCGATATTAAACTCCAGCAACTCCATATAAGAAAACTGAGATTCACTAAACCTTTAGAGAGGTTCACTAAAGTGGGTAAACCTCCATCCTAAGCCATGCTTCTTAGAAAAGTATATGTATTCTGTGTGTGTGTGTGTGTGTGTCTCTCTCTCTCTGTCTCTGTCTCTGTCTCTCTCTCTCTCACACACACACACACTCACCAGGCACTGAATGGGTATCTGACCTCTCAATAGCTTGGCAATTCTCCCCAGTCTCTGACTTTCCTGCTACAGATAATGAAAGGCACCTATCTACATTTGCCTGTACTTTAATCTTACAACATCAGCAGAATGAAGGAGAGCAAGAGCTTTTATGTGCACTCTGGCTTCAAAAACTCTTGGTTCCAAAGTTAAGAGAGAGTTACAGACAGCCCTCCCTCCTTCCATACCCCAGCATGACCCAAGCTAAAATCACTCTTCTGTCACATAGCCTCATGGTTGGAAGCTATTACAGAATCTTTTTTTTTTTTTTTTTTTTTTTTTACTATTTGAAATCAGGGTTGGGGAGGCCATTGGATTGCAAAGAGCTGTGATGTTAGTTGGTGCTGAAATGTTAATTGGATTTGGTGGAAGACACTGAGTCTGGAAGTTACTAAGGCTTCTTCCATGGGGTGTGCTTTAGAGCCCAGGGAAACAAACAATCCCTCCCAGGAGCCTTTGCCTGGCTTCTGAAGCACAATAATCCAAGGATCCAGCTATGTGATGTGGAGAAGAAGATACATGCGAGAGAATAGCAGAGGACCATTATTTGGAAATCAATGATGGGAAGCTCCACCTTAGCGATAGGACAAGCAAATTTGAACTTAAGTCTGGCAGAGCTTGTGGGTAGAGGTTCCATAGCTTAGATTTAAAGAAGAACTACCTGAACCTGGGGTAGAGAGAGAACTGATAAATCTTGGGGTTGACTCTCCAGATTTCTTAAAACCAAGTGCATCTGTTGATGGGGGCAGATGAAGTACAGCTTGCTGGCAGACAAGAGTAGAGCTACTCAAAGTGAGGCTCACCCGGGGTCTGTTACAAATGAAACTCTTTGAGCATCAGACTCATGAATCATAACCTCTGAGGGTGACATAAGCACTGCCCAGTTTGCCAAGCTCTGCGCTAGGAAGAAGATTGCTTTTTCCAGCTCCTAGCTGGAGCTTCCTTCTGATTTACAAGCAGGACTCCTTGTTCTAGTGGTTCAAACGACCTAGATTCTTTTTTTTTCTAAATGAAGTATAGTTGACTTAGAATATTGTGTTAGCTTCAGGTGTGCAGGAAAGTGATTCAGTTATATATATACATTTTTTTCAGATTATTTTCCATTATAGGTTCTTATAAGATATTGAATATAGTTTCCTGTGCTATACAATAAACCCTGGTTGCTTATCTATTTTATATACAGTAGTTTGTATCTACTAGTCCCATACTCCCAATTTATCCCTCCCTCCCTCCTTTTCTCCTTTGGTAATGATAAGTTTGTTTTCTATGTCTGTGAGTCTGTTTCTGTTTTGTATACAGATTCATTTGTATTATTTTTTAGGTTCCACATATAAGTAATACTATACAATATTTGTCTTTCCCTGTCAGACTTTCTTCAGTTAGTATGATAATCTCTAAGTCCATCCATGTTGCTACAAATGGTGATATCAACATTTCATTCTTTTTTATGGTTGAATAATATTCCATTGTGTGTGTGTGTGTGTGTGTGTGTGTGTGTGTGTGTCTGTGTGTCTGTGTGTGTATCATATCTTCTTAAACCAATCATCTATTGATGGGCACTTGGGTTGTTTCCATGTCTTGACTATTGTAAATAGTCCTGCTATGAACAGGTATGTATCTTTTCTAATTATAGTTTTTGCAAAAGTCCTAGATTCTGGTTTGATCCCAGCACTGACTCACACCACCACCTGAACAAATTATCTAACCTTTTTGACCTTTGGTTTTCTAAATTGCAAATTGGGAATAACATCTGTTGAACAAATGAAGCCTCTAATAAATATATGTGGAAAAAATGAACCTTACAATGAAAGCATCTTATAAACAATGATTATTCTACTGCTGGTTATCCATAATGTCCTTGATAGTCTTTCTGCTTAGGCACATGTAGCCCAAGGAGACAGCTTTCCCTTTAACTGAGTAGACTGATAATAGACCAGCTCTATTCCTGTGCTGACATATTTGGGGGCGTGGTCTGGGGGCAGAGCCAGAAAGCTGTCCTTCATGAAGATTGATGTCACCTGTAGCTGCCTTTGAACCATTGTGAGTCTCAGTCCCTCAGTGAGGTGTTTCTTGGCTTCCCAAAGCTATTAAGATGACTGATGCTGCAGGGGAACAACTTCCCAGAGACCAGCCCCACACCTGCTGGGTCAATGCACCAGCAGGGTAAATCAGGCAGCAGAAGTGTTGTTTGGGGAGTTGTAATCTGGGATGTATCCCCATTGAATGGAAAGAATAGTCTGTTGTGCTTATGAAGTAGAAAGAGATGGGGCCCAGGAGAGGTTGGCCCTGAACAAAATCCATGGTCCATCCCCAGGCCCAACCTCTGATCCCTCTATTCAAGGTTCCAGAGCACCATGTTATGTTGTGCACAGTGCAGACTGGGAGCTGGTTCACACTTCCACAATGTTGCCTGCAGCCTGCTGTCCTCTGCCCCCTCCCCCGGTCTTCCTGTCCATTTTCTCTCCCCATCCCTCCCTAAGCATGGAGGGCAGAATTCTGCCTGCAAGCTGAGAGAGATGCATTATGATTCCATCTTTGCTCCCAGTTAGCTCTGTGACCTTGGGCGCTATTTTAGCAGTCCTCTGGCCTCAATTTCCTTATTAAATGGAAAGTAGTCAAATGTGCAATAGGCACAAGGTAAGGAGGATTGAGCCAGGTCACCTCTAAGTTCCCTTCCTTTTTATTATTCAACAGCAATGCTTCCCAGGGGGACCCCTGCTGCATGCTCTCTTGAGGCAAAGCCTCAAAGCCTTCAGATCTGCTCTTTCATAGCCTTGCCCATCCCACCTCCAGTATACTTTACCTTCCCACCCCCTAGACCTGACAATGCCCGCCAAGATGACATAATGTATTATATGCACCCACTGCTAAGAAATGTGACTTTCACTTAATTTGCAGGAGAAAGCATGGGTCTTGGAGTCAGATCCAAATAATAAGCCTGCCTTTGAGAAACTAATATGGTACTTATATGGTAAACTAGTATGGGAACAAGGTCCTAGACATTTCTCAGATTCCTTTTCCCATCTCTAATGGATGTAATACCTACTCTGCAAGGCTGCAGGGAGGATTAAATGGATGCAATTCACAGAAAGCACTTAGCACAGTGCCTGACACAGAAAGTGGACTCAACAAATGTAGTTGCCTTCCTTTCCCCAGGTGGATAAAACCAGTGCTTATTAAAAACCAACCGCATCCTTCTTCCTTACATTCAAGCAATGACTGTAATCATGAGAATAAATGGGCAGGGCAGTTAGCATAGTGTTAGGCAGATAGAGAGCACGTAATAAATCATCCCTACTTTTACTGTCATCACCATCATCATGATCTAAACTGATGACCTATATAAACATCGTCTAAATTAATTCAGCATCAGTTTACTTACAAAGATGCGCTGCTCCTTAAATATTCTGACAGGTGGCCTAACTGAATTTTTTTAACCAAAAAAACCCCCTACAATTTAATAAACTTCCACAAATTAGGGAAGGACTTGACTCAAGTTACACACCTTCTTTTTAAGAATGTGTGAATTCCGTGGGGGTGAGGTGTAAAAGCTGGTATTTGAAAATTAAATTAAAAATAGGTCTTTAAGAAATTAAAATCTGTGTCTTTTGGCATTGCTAAAATGTAGAGAACGCATCTGCAATATTTGGAACAGGTGGCCAGATTGAAAGTTACGGTACCTAATTCCAGGCTGGATTTAGTTTCCCTGAAAGCCACCCACATTTTCACATACTGTTTTCTAAATTCATGTGCTCAGAGTTTTGTTAACCCAAATATTAGACATAATGAAAAATTATAGACAAACTAGTCAAATGCAGGATTGTAGGATTTTAGAACTGGAAGGGATCTTGGAGATAATTGAATTCAAACTCCAAATTTTGCAGGTGAAAATTACTAAAGGCCCAGAGAAATCTTAACGTTGCCTAGGGACTTGTCCTTTGGTGGCTCAATGAGCAGTTTTGGCACAATAGCAAAAGGAAAGGGGCAGAAAAAAAGCCCTTTTTTGTGGGCTTTATCACTTGGTGAGAAGAGAAAGAAAATGTATTTGGGGGGAGTCGAGTGTTCTTTCACTAACTGTATCAGGAGTAATAAGTTACCTTTGCAAGGCATTAGCCAAGGATTGACAACGACTTTTCCCTACAGGCCTCACCCAGAAAGCTGAAATATGTCTAAACCAAACCAAACCAAACCAAACCTCTGGATTTCACATTAACACCATACACAGAATACAGGTTTTGCAATTGGTTTAAAAGGAGGTCTTCTAGTACTGAGACAAACTCTATTGAGAATGCTTATAGCACAAGTATCATGGCCAGGTTCAGATATATTTGCAAATCATTTACAAGTCATTTACATAATCCTAGAGGGAAAAAAGTTGACTCTACCTATAGGGTCCTCATTTCTACTTTTTAAATTTTTTTCCCACTCTCTCTTTTCACTGATACAGCTCTACCACTCCAGATGTATAAGCCAGAGGCAAGTGAGAAGCTTTGAATTGGAGCAGATGGTTGAGGACATTTTGTCAAAATTAATTCCATGGGTTGTTAATACGTGCTATCTGAAAAAAAGAATTAAGTGCTTGGAAAACATTGTATAAGTTAAATTTAAATAGGATTCTTCGCTTAAATACTTGTTAGTGTCTTTTATATGCTAATGCGCTTTGTGAATCTTTTGGGAGAGTTGTGTGGATATATATTATCATTTTCAACACTCTCCTAAATTATCTGATCTTTATTCTATAAATCCTACTTTGGTAATGCTGTACTAGAGCATAAGTTACCAAAAAGGTATTCAACTTACAACTTGTAAAGTCCTATACTGCATGAAATGCTGTAAGAGAGAAAAGTGGAAGTCGTTTATTCCTTGGGTAGGTTTTCCTTCTTGACTTCCTAAAGGCTATTGCCTACACAGGTATGGAGTCAGGATATGGTTCTTGGCCAAATGCAAAGTGGGCAAATTGCATGGAAAAGTGTTTTCCTATTCATAGGACAACACAACAGAAGGTAAAGCTGAAAGGGAAGACTCCTTTCATGCCCAATATGTAAATGCTAGAAGTGAAGCTTTTTAAATTAAAGGTGTAGTAAGAATGAAGAGAATTAGAGTTAGGCAATCCTCCCGCCCCTCCTACCCCTTTCCCACCTCTAGTGGGGATTCCTCAAAATCTGGAGGCTCTGTGGGGTAACTTTGAAACCAACACATTCTTACGTGTATGTAACTCCCTCGTTTTTAAGTATGTAAGGTAAATGGTAAGTTGTTATTTACGAGAACAATTAATTTTTATAGAAGGTGGTTCTATTAAAGACAAAGTCTTCTTGTTCTGATGAATATGTTGATGGGACTAACTGTTTGTAGGCTTCGGGCCAGGGAGAGAGGTGAATAGTGTGGTGCAATAATATAGAGGAGAGTGTAGCATTTCCACCACATTGTGGGGTTGAGGGAAGAAAACAGATGAGAAAAGAACAAGTAGAAGGGGGCGGAGGAGAGGAATCAGTTAGAGGACTTAAGTCTAGGGTGAAAAGTGGTACAGATGTCATCAGTAGATATTCCAGGTCAGGAGATTTGTAATTCTGGATGAGTCTAAAATTCAACTTTAGCTATGTTATTATGATGATAAAACCTCCCCTGTCTGCTCAGATCTTCAGTAACGTCTATATAAACCATTATATAGAAATTGAGCTAGAAGCAAGTTTCCTGTCTCAGGTTATAGAAGGTGGGGCATGGGCAGCCCACGTGGCACAATGCATGAAATGATGTAATCCAGAGCAGCGCGGGCTCATTCCGTAAGAACGTAAGAGATCTAGACACCAGCAGAAATCTTAGAGGAGGCTTTACACTTGCACATGGTGTCCAGTGAAGGCTTGGGGATCTTATTCGAATTGAAAGAACAGGGAGATCCCAGAAAATATCTGAATAACAGAAGGAAGCTATAATTTTGTGTGGAGGAATACTTCCTCTCCAAGGACTTGTGACTTTTATGCCAAAAAATGCAATATCCCCAAATGAGTTAACCTGCATTCCTAGTGATCAACTGGCCACATCTACCTGGATGCCTTTCCAGCAACTTTAAATTTAGCACAATCCTGATTGTATCTTCCCCACGTCCTCCCCAAGTCCCTGTGTCTTTTTTTCTTGCCTCTGTGAATGCATCCATCACTCATTCTACTTCTCAAGAAGAAACTTTATTCTTACCTCTTTTCTCTCATTCACACCACATGAATAAATAGTCATCCTAACTTTTGCCGTGGCATACTGTCCCCTTCTACCTTTTCTCACTTCCTCAGTTTAGTTTGCATATCCTTATAAAACAGTTCTCAGCACCTCCTAACTGCTTACTCTCTCCACCCCATCTTTCCTCCATGCCTCACAAATTATCTACCTAAAATGCAGATCTGGTCAAGTCACCCCACTGCTAAATATCATTTTCTACCTCCCATTGCTCATAGGATGACATTCCCTGGAGTCTGGCTAAAAGCCTTCTTGCAAATTGCCCTATTACAAATTTCATATGCCATTTTCCACCATACAGCATTTTCACCTCTGAATCTTTTCTCCTCATTTTCTTGTGCAAAACATTCATGCTCTGCCTTCTTATCATAATTCAAAATATCAAATAAAGTTAAATATAAAAGTGGGATAGGAGTTGTGTTTCCTCTTCAATGTTTGCTTTGTTTAGTATTTTAACAAATAATTTAATTTGTTAAATAAATTATTTTAATAAATAATAATTTAACAAATATTCAAAAGAATAAATAATATGTACAATACTACATCTTGTATCAGGGGAATGAGTTACAGAGATCTTTGGTGATCGCTAATTACACCTCACAGGTGTATGTCTGGGCTTGACCAATGGAATGCCTACGCTCTGGAGACTGAGTCTTGCTTATAGTACAGTGTAAAGACATAGAATACAGCTTGATAAAAATGGGGTTTGAGTCTTTGCTTCATCTTTCATTGTCCAAGTGGCTTTAGGCCAAACATTTCACTTCTCTGAACTTTAATTTTTATCTCTAATACAGGATCTACTTCCCAGGATTGTTATGCAGATCAAATGGAATCAGGTATGCGAAAAGACTCCGAAAACAGTAGGCAAAGGGCTTTGTAATCTATAAAATGCTATGCAAATGTGAAAAGGAGTGCTATGAAAAGATAACCGAACATGGAGTCAAAATGCATAGTGTGGGAATTCCTTGGATTATCCAGTGTTTAGGACTCTGCGCTTCCACTGCTGGGGACCCGGGTTTGATCCCTGGTTGGGGAGCTAAGATCCTGCAAGCTGTGTGGTGTGGCAAAAACAAAAACAACAAAGCAAACAAAAAAAACAAAATAAAAAAAAAAAAAACATGGTGCTGTGGGTTGATCTATGTCCTACAAAATGACATATTGAAGTCCTAATCCCCAGTACCTGGAAGTGTGACCTTATTTGAAAATAGGGCATTTGCAGATGTAATTAAGTTAAGATGAGATCACTAGGGTGGGCCCTAATCCAATATGACTAGTGTCCTTACGAGGAGAGAAGACAGAGAAACAGGGAAGAATGCCCTGTAAAGATGGAGGCAGAGATTGGAGTGATGCATCTCTAAGCTGAGGACCACAATGGATGCCAACCATCACCAGAAGTTAGGGGAGAGGCATGGAAAAGATTCTCCCTCAAAGCCCTCAGGAGGAGCCAGCCCTGCTGACACCTTGATTTCAGACTTCTAGTCTCTGGAACTGAGGGATGGTAAATTTCTTTTGTTTTACACCCAGTATGTGGTACGTTGTTGTGGCAGCCCTGGGAAACTAACACACGTGGGTATGAACTAGCTCCATGACGTATTAGCTCTTTGAATTTGGGTTAAGTTACCTAAAAACTTTCCCATGATAACTTAAGGACACTTACCTTTCTGTGATCGTTTCTCTGAGGCCACTGGCCACCCCTTTGACCACGGTGCTAGCTTTGGGGGTCAGCACCACCTGAGATATAAAAAACGATCCCTTCTTCCTTCTCTCAGTGATGGATGCCTGAAGAAACTGGATCAGTTTTTCTGGGTCTGTGGTGTTGGCCCAGGGTGCTGGCATCATCTGGCCAGGCCAGAGGAAGGGCACTTCCAGAGCCACTGGACTGTGGTAGAAGACCAGCACTTGGTAGTCCTTCTCCCACAGGTACTTTAGACTCACTTCCTGGGCAAAAATCGCTGGGCACATTTTATTTCCATAGATGTCTTTCAGCATTTGGACCAGTTTTTCATGGTGATATTTCTGCATCCCATAAAAGTGGTTGAAGTCCAAGAATACTACCTCCTTATGGTGATCTGTGAGGAACGCATTGATCTCCTCAAGGCCTTCATTGACTTTGGCACTGAACAGACCATGAGCGAAGTAGAGTTCATTGTCGGGGTCTCTGGGCTTGGTGGAAATTCGAAGATCAAAATAACGGATCCCAGCTCCTAGCTGACCGGAAAAATTCATGGTTTGGGTGGCTAGCCATTTCCGCATCAGCTTTTTGGCCACAGTTCCAAACACAGAGACGAAATTCTGGACAGTTTCTGGCTGTTCAGGCCCCACTGGAGAGGCTTCATCAATGTAGAAGCTGAAGGAATCATGAGATCCTAGGAGAATAACAAGGTACAATGTGGTTACGTTTCAGTCCTTTGTCCTTTGTCCTTCCCGACTTCTTTCCCTCTTGCCAGGTCCATATCTCTCCCTCAAATGAGCCAAAGGAAATACTAAGGAATATTTTCCTAGTTCATTCGAATGTCTTAGAAGTGTCCTTTTTTTTTTTATAACCTAGTGCAGTACACAGAAGTCTTGAACAGACCAAACGGTTTGTAAAATGATATCAAAAAAATCCCATCTAATCGATATTTTAAAATTCAAAAGATCATCTTCTACTTCTGTAAATCAAGAATGTAATGTATTTATTAGGATTGATTTTCCATGTAGGTGTCATAGGTGACCATAAAGTAGAATTTATAGGGATTCACCTGTTCCCAAATACTTTGTCTACAATCTTGCCCTTTCCCTCTATTTTGGGTGGATTTTAAACCCAGTGGGCTTGTTTCAATGAATAAAGAAGCCCTTTTCACATGTAGATGATTAGTGTTACCTCCTACACTTTGGAAAGCACAAGAGGTCACAGGAATAGAGCAAGAGAGAAATAAGGCAAGAGCACAGCGCAGTGCTGATATTTTAACATCATTCTTGACCCTGCATTTGGGCAATTGTGGATGCAGATGAAGTCAGATACTTTTTACATATTGAATAAACAATTATTTTTTCTTACAAGTTAACACAACTGACAGTATTTAAAAGTTAACTAATAGACTATTTTCTTCACAGATACTTCCTCTCAGCAGAGAAAGCTCTCTTTGGAGTTGCTTCCAAATTTAGCAGAATTTCTTCCTAGGAAGAACCTATTTAATTATTTATTTTTAGCAGTTACAAATATCAAACCTCCAGAAATGTAGAAATGAACTTGTGTATGAGTTACCTGTAAGTACAGAGTGCCATTTACAGTATTACTGGACCCAATAAAAGTTATTTGAAGTTCTAATTTTATTTTTCATAGCCTCGTTTAATTCTTGACCATGACTGACTAAATAGGTAAAATTTAATTAATGTATTCTGGATTTTTCACACATTAGAAAAGGCAGATGTCATTATTCCCCATCTGCTACTCAGGCTTCCTCACACCTTGTTGCTCACTCCTGATCTACATCCATTGAGACATAGCTTTTTCTAGATTTTTTACTCTTCCAACAC